>NC_069504.1:1035314480-1035614480 GCF_027579735.1 Bombina bombina | reverse complement strand
CGTTTTTGCATTCAGTGTCCTCTATAACTTGGTTATTGTTTTCCCAAAAGTAATTAATGCAGCTGTGGACTCTTTTTATTTATGAATACAAACTTAAATTATACTTACCTGATAATTTTCTTTTCTTCAGATGGAAAGAGTCCACATCTCCCCACCCGTATTTTTTATGTGGGGCGTCTCTTATTTTTTTATTCTTCTGGAACCTTTTCACCCTGGTATTTCTTCTACTGTTCCTTTTTCCTCGGGAGAATGACTGGGGGATGAGGGGAGTGGGAGGAGTATTTAAGCCTTTGGCTGTTGTGTCTTTGTTTCCTCCTGGTGGCCAGGTTCTTATTTCCCAAAAGTAATAAATGCAGCTGTGGACTCTTTCTATCTGAAGAAAAGAAAATTATCAGGTAAGCATAATTTAAGTTTTTAAGCAACTTTCTAATTTACTCCGATTATCAATTTTCTTCGTTCTCTTGCTATCTTTATTTGGAAAAGAAGGCATCTAAGCTAAGGAGCCAGCCAATATTTGGTTCAGACCTCTAGACAGCACTTGTTTATTGGTGGGTGAATTTGTCCACCAATCAGCAAGAACAACTTAGGTGGTTCACCAAAAATGGGCCGGTATCTAAACTTACTTTCTTGCTTTTCAATTAAAGATACCAAGAAAATAAAGAAAATTTGATAATAGGAGTAAATTAGAAAGTTGCTTAAAATTGCATGCTCTATCTGAATGACGAAAGAAAATAATTTGGGTTCAGTGTCCCTTTAATGCTTAATCCCATGCTAAGTGTGTGTATCTATCTATCTATCTATCTATCTATCTATCTATATATATATATATATATATATATATATATATATATATATGTGTGTGTGTGTGTATGTATACTGTGTGCAGAATTATTAGGCAAATGAGTATTTTGACCACATCATCCTCTTTATGCATGTTGTCTTACTCCAAGCTGTATAGGCTTGAAAGCCTACTACCAATTAAGCATATTAGGTGATGTGCATCTCTGTAATGAGAAGGGGTGTGGTCTAATGACATCAACACCCTATATCAGGTGTGCATAATTATTAGGCAACTTCCTTTCTTTTGGCAAAATGGGTCAAAAGAAGGACTTGACAGGCTCAGAAAAGTCAAAAATAGTGAGATATCTTGCAGAGGGATGCAGCACTCTTAAAATTGCAAAGCTTCTGAAGCGTGATCATTGAACAATCAAGCGTTTCATTCAAAATAGTCAACAGGGTCGCAAGAAGCGTGTGGAAAAACCAAGGCGCAAAATAACTGCCCATGAACTGAGAAAAGTCAAGCGTGCAGCTGCCAAGATGCCACTTGCCACCAGTTTGGCCATATTTCAGAGCTGCAATATCACTGGAGTGCCCAAAAGCACAAGGTGTGCAATACTCAGAGACATGGCCAAGGTAAGAAAGGCTGAAAGACGACCACCACTGAACAAGACACACAAGCTGAAACGTCAAGACTGGGCCAAGAAATATCTCAAGACTGATTTTTCTAAGGTTTTATGGACTGATGAAATGAGAGTGAGTCTTGATGGGCCAGATGGATGGGCCCGTGGCTGGATTGGTAAAGGGCAGAGAGCTCCAGTCCGACTCAGACGCCAGCAAGGTGGAGGTGGAGTACTGGTTTGGGCTGGTATCATCAAAGATGAGCTTGTGGGGCCTTTTCGGGTTGAGGATGGAGTCAAGCTCAACTCCCAGTCCTACTGCCAGTTTCTGGAAGACACCTTCTTCAAGCAGTGGTACAGGAAGAAGTCTGCATCCTTCAAGAAAAACATGATTTTCATGCAGGACAATGCTCCATCACACGCGTCCAATTACTCCACAGCGTGGCTGGCAAGAAAGGGTATAAAAGAAGAAAATCTAATGACATGGCCTCCTTGTTCACCTGATCTGAACCCCATTGAGAACCTGTGGTCCATCATCAAATGTGAGATTTACAAGGAGGGAAAACAGTACACCTCTCTGAACAGTGTCTGGGAGGCTGTGGTTGCTGCTGCACGCAATGTTGATGGTGAACAGATCAAAACACTGACAGAATCCATGGATGGCAGGCTTTTGAGTGTCCTTGCAAAGAAAGGTGGCTATATTGGTCACTGATTTGTTTTTGTTTTGTTTTTGAATGTCAGAAATGTATATTTGTGAATGTTGAGATGTTATATTGGTTTCACTGGTAAAAATAAATAATTGAAATGGGTATATATTTGTTTTTTGTTAAGTTGCCTAATAATTATGCACAGTAATAGTCACCTGCACACACAGATATCCCCCTAAAATAGCTATAACTAAAAACAAACTAAAAACTACTTCCAAAAATATTCAGCTTTGATATTAATGAGTTTTTTGGGTTCATTGAGAACATGGTTGTTGTTCAATAATAAAATTAATCCTCAAAAATACAACTTGCCTAATAATTCTGCACTCCCTGTATATATGTGTGTATCTATCTATCTATATATATATATATATATATATATATATATATATATATATATATATATATATATATATATATATATATATATATATATATATATATATATATATATATATAGGCAAAATGAGACAGTTGCACTCCCACAAACAATTTTCCAAGGGCCAGGGTGCTAGAGTAGGTGAATTGTAGAAAACAGCACTCTCTGGACTTAAATTTAAACAAATAGTTTAATAGGTAACGTTTCGGGGAATGCTCCCCTTCATCAGACCAACAACATACAAGTGAATCAAACATTTAAACACACATAGACCCCTCCCCCTTGTGCAAAAACCGCCAAAAACTGGTTGTCATGACAACCAGACCCACAGAACATAGTATATACAAATAAAAATACAAAAAGGCAAATAATGAAGCAATCATTACATCCCAGTACCCAACAATGCATAATCTTGATACATGGGCAGATAAACATAAAGCCATAGGTAAATGTAATGTTAGTTAAACAATCCAGCCCCATATCAAATGATACTAAATGGTATCCATAGAGAACGGTCACAATATAATTCAGCATCTGGCTGTATGGACCTGTCCTATTGAACACAACTTATAGGTCAGTCATCTAATCAATCCAAAAGAAACATCACCTTCGTATCTGTCCAATGTATCTACAGAAATCCTATAGTACACATAATGTAGTCACCGTAGCAATAAATAATAACAGTGGTCAGGTACATACATCGTCAATCTCTGGGTCATAAATCAACTAAACTCCCCTATATATATTACAATTCAAAGTCACAACTGCACAGATAAATAAAGCAGGGATCATCATACCGGATAAATAACTTTACCACAGAAGAGCCATCCCGAGCGGCAGTGTCAAATGAAGGCCCATGCAAGTGCTTGCAGATTCTACCTTACGCCGCACATGTCAGTAGTGCGCATGCGTATCGGCCCGAGGGGGTCCGCCCCTGGTAAGACCCAACCGCATCCTCATTGGCTCAAATTGACAAGCCCCTATGGATATAGTGGAACCCACGTATTTGCGCTAGAACATAGTGGAAAAAGGGCCGTTATTGTAGCACAGCGTCTGCGCTCTCATATGTTAATAAGTGGTAAAAATAACTACGCCTAAGTAAAGGCTACATGTGGGTGGTCTGGGACAAGAGATTGGGCCCGCAGAGAATAATGCATTCCCCAATAAGCAAGTTTGTAACTTAGCTGACTGAGTGGCTCACAATGCACAGCAGTCACCGCAGCCATAACGTGCAGGATCCTCATAGACCAAGTGGGCATTACCCTCTACCCTTGGATCTACATACTATCTGTCCCAATTAAGCACAGCCTACTGAATAATGATACTGTGTACACAATTATCAGAATAGCGTGCACAGTGAAAAAAGGAATACATAAAAAAATATAAGTTAAGTCCTATCAGGTTTAAATCCTATACACAACGAATCTGCACAAAAGATATACGGTTCAATGCAATACATCATCACAACCCCAACATACACAAATGGTCATCATAAAACCAGCTCAAAGAGGAGCATGGTGCACAAACTAACAGGGAGAAGTAAGGGAAACATATGAATGAAACGTATATATAAACGGAATGACATATCCAGGTTTATATTTAGTCAGATGTCACTGATGGAAGCAGGTAGAGAACCCCCACCACCACCCATATGCAGGGTACACAAGGAACGGGCACATATATAGGAAAAGAGTGATTATTGCAATCACATCCACTCAACAAGATGAGCTGGACAATACATTAATGCACATGTTGCAATCAAATAATGCAGAATCAGGGAAACTCATAAAAAACCGTGCCAGTCTATTCCCATATTCAAACCTCTGGGGTGGATGGTGTCCAGTTTAAAGATCCACTGCTTCTTTTTGTAGGAGACGTGTGTCCCTATCACCGCCCCTCAGCAGTGGGGGTACGTGGTCAATCAGCTTAAATCTAAGGTCAGCAACAGAGTGACCCTTCTCCATGAAATGTCTGGCCACGGGCTGGTCACTCTTCCCTTTTTCAATTGCTGTCCGAATTGCACTCCTATGGTTGGCCATCCTTTTCTTGATGTCATCTGAGGTTTTTCCAATGTAAAATAGGCCACAGCTGCAATTCAACATATATACCACAAATTTTGTGGTGCACGTAAGATAGTGCTTAATCTTGTAGCTTGTATTGTTGTGTGGATGTCTGAAGTGTTTACATTGCAACATGGAGTTGCATGTCACACAACTAGGACACTTGTAGGACCCTCTCTTGGTAATTGGTGTGATTTTATTGTAGCTGTCAATGGGGTCCGTTTTCATCAGAATGTCTTTCAGGTTTCTTCCCCTTTTGAACCCAATCCTGGGTGGTCCATAGTGTTGGTAAGGTAATGATGGATCTGTCTGGATAATTTCCCATTTTTCTTTTAAAGTTACCCCCAGTGTCCTTGTGCTGGGAGTGTATGCTGTGACAAAGTTCATTCTTTTCTGGTTGTCACTCCCCGTTACTTCCAAGTTCACCTGGGACCTTGCTTCTTTTACAATGTTGCTCTTGTAACCTCTGCTGTAGAATCTTGCTTCCATTTCACTTAATTGTACCTCCTTTTTCTCATCAGATGTATTATTACGGCAGACTCTCAGCATTTGTGCCCTGGGGATCGCCTTTATGAGTGATCTAGGATGGTAGCTGGAGGCGTGTAGTAGTGTATTTCTATCAGTAGTCTTCTTAAATATAGTACCAAGTCTGTTATTAACCTTAAAGATTCTTAGATCCAGGAACTCCACTTCGTTGTAACTGGAAACCTCTTTAAGTTGAACCTGTCCCCCCATTTCATTCAGGGATATGACCCATTCGCCAAAGGACTCAATCGTTCCTCGCCAGATTATCACGATATCGTCAATGTACCGCTTGTAAAATTGTATCTGTTGGTTGTCATACACCTTGAATATATTCTCTTCTACATACTCCACAAAGAGATTTGCAAATGCAGGTGCCATGTTCGAGCCCATGGCTGTCCCCATGAGCTGTAGGTAGAATCTTCTCTCAAATTTAAAATAGTTTAATTTGAGACATAAGGATAAAAGTTCAACAATAAAACTGGTTGGTGGTCCCACATAGGGGCATCTCTCAAGGCAGTTGGTGATTATCTCCATCCCCATTTCATGCGGTATGATGGTGTATAAGCTTGTAACATCTAGGCTGGCAAGCACATCACCTGGTTGTATGTCAGTCAGTGTGGTTAGATACGTGATCAGGGCAGAGGAGTCCCGTAGATAAGACCGCATATTCACAACTAGAGGTTGTAAAAAAGAGTCAACAAACTTAGCCAAGGGTTGTAGCAATGACCCCCGTGCTGAAACTATAGGTCGTCCAGGAGGGTGTACCAATTGTTTGTGTATCTTTGGTAATGTATATAGTATGGGTCTCACTGGATTGTCTGTAGTTAACCATTCTTTAGTGGTTGAATCTATCCAATTCATTCGTGCTGCATGCTCAATAACTGAATCAATCTGTGTTTTGTACGAAATGGTCGGATCACAGGGTAGAGCCCTATAGGTAGAACTGTCCGCCAGCTGTCTGTTTATTTCAGTTCTGTAATCCTGGTAATCCTGTAGGACAACTGCACCACCCTTATCCGCTGGACGAATGACTATTGTAGAGTCATTTCTGAGGGATTGTACAGCTTCCCAATCGCTTGCTGTCATGTTATTTCTTCTGTTAAGTGTGATCAGTCCACGGGTCATCATTACTTCTGGGATATTACTCCTCCCCAACAGGAAGTGCAAGAGGATTCACCCAGCAGAGCTGCATATAGCTCCTCCCCTCTACGTCACTCCCAGTCATTCTCTTGCACCCAACGACTAGATAGGATGTGTGAGAGGACTATGGTGATTATACTTAGTTTTATATCTTCAATCAAAAGTTTGTTATTTTAAAATAGCACCGGAGTGTGTTATTACCTCTCTGGCAGAGTTTGAAGAAGAATCTACCAGAGTTTTTGCTATGATTTTAGCCGGAGTAGTTAAGATCATATTGCTGTTTCTCGGCCATCTGAGGAGAGGTAAACTTCAGATCAGGGGACAGCGGGCAGATGAATCTGCATAGAGGTATGTAGCAGCTTTTATTTTCTGACAATGGAATTGATGAGAAAATCCTGCCATACCGATATAATGTCATGTATGTATACTTTACACTTCAGTATTCTGGGGAATGGTACTTCACTAGAATTACACTGTAAGAAGTACATAAAGCTGTTTAATAACTAGAAATTATGTTTAACGTTTTTGCTGGAATGTAAAATCGTTTTCATTTGCTGAGGTACTGAGTGAATAAATGTTTTGGGCACTATTTTTCCACTTGGCAGTTGCTTAATCTTTTTTCTGACAGTTTCTGTTCTCTCTCACTGCTGTGTGTGAGGGGGAGGGGCCGTTTTTTGGCGCTTTTGCTACGCATCAGATATTTCAGTCAGCAGCTCATTGTATTTCCTGCATGATCCGGTTCATCTCTACAGAGCTCAGGGGTCTTCAAAACTTATTTTGAGGGAGGTAATTTCTCTCAGCAGAGCTGTGAGAATTATAGTTGACTGAGACAAAAAACGTTTATTCTGTAATTTGTTTCCTGCTTTCAGAATTTGTTATCTTTGCTAATGGGATTAAACCTTTGCTAAAGTTGTGTTGTTTATAAGGATTGAGGCTATAACTGTTTCAATTTATTAATTTTCAACTGTCATAGATCTTCTGTGCTTCTTAAAGGCACAGTACGTTTTTAATATTATTCTAATTGAATTGTATTCCAAGTTGCAAGTTTATTTGATAGTGTGTTAAACATGTCTGATTCAGAGGAAGATACCTGTGTCATTTGTTGCAATGCCAAAGTGGAGCCCAATAGAAATTTATGTACTAACTGTATTGATGCTACTTTAAATAAAAGTCAATCTGTACAAATTGAACAAATTTCACCAAACAACGAGGGGAGAGTTATGCCGACTAACTCGCCTCACGTGTCAGTACCTGCATCTCCCGCTCGGGAGGTGCGTGATATTGTAGCGCCGAGTACATCTGGGCGGCCATTACAAATCACATTACAGGATATGGCTACTGTTATGACTGAAGTTTTGGCTAAATTACCAGAACTAAGAGGTAAGCGTGATCACTCTGGGGTGAGAACAGAGTGCGCTGATAATATTAGGGCCATGTCAGACACTGCGTCACAGGTGGCAGAACATGAGGACGGAGAACTTCATTCTGTGGGTGACGGTTCTGATCCAAACAGACTGGATTCAGATATCTCAAATTTTAAATTTAAACTGGAAAACCTCCGTGTATTACTAGGGGAGGTGTTAGCGGCTCTGAATGATTGTAACACAGTTGCAATACCAGAGAAAATGTGTAGGTTGGATAAATATTTTGCGGTACCGGCGAGTACTGAGGTTTTTCCTATACCTAAGAGACTTACTGAAATTGTTACTAAGGAGTGGGATAGACCCGGTGTGCCGTTCTCACCCCCTCCGATATTTAGAAAAATGTTTCCAATAGACGCCACCACACGGGACTTATGGCAAACGGTCCCTAAGGTGGAGGGAGCAGTTTCTACTTTAGCTAAGCGTACCACTATCCCGGTGGAGGATAGCTGTGCTTTTTCAGATCCAATGGATAAAAAATTAGAGGGTTACCTTAAGAATATGTTTGTTCAACAAGGTTTTATATTGCAACCCCTTGCATGCATTGCGCCGATCACGGCTGCAGCGGCATTCTGGATTGAGTCTCTGGAAGAGAACATTAGTTCAGCTACTCTGGACGACATTACGGACAGGCTTAGAGTCCTTAAACTAGCTAATTCATTCATTTCGGAGGCCGTAGTACATCTTACTAAACTTACGGCGAAGAATTCAGGATTCGCCATTCAGGCACGCAGGGCGCTGTGGCTAAAATCCTGGTCAGCTGATGTTACTTCTAAGTCTAAATTGCTTAATATACCTTTCAAAGGGCAGACCTTATTCGGGCCCGGGTTGAAAGAGATTATCGCTGACATTACAGGAGGTAAAGGCCATGCCCTGCCTCAGGACAAAGCCAAAGCTAAGGCTAGACAGTCTAATTTTCGTGCCTTTCGTAATTTCAAAGCAGGAGCAGCATCAACTTCCTCTGCACCAAAACAGGAAGGAGCTGTTGCTCGCTACAGACAAGGCTGGAAACCTAACCAGTCCTGGAACAAGGGCAAGCAGACCAGGAAACCTGCTGCTGCCCCTAAAACAGCATGAATTGAGGGCCCCCGATCCGGGATCGGATCTAGTGGGGGGCAGACTTTCTCTCTTCGCCCAGGCTTGGGCAAGAGATGTCCAGGATCCCTGGGCGCTAGAGATAATATCTCAGGGATACCTTCTGGACTTCAAATACTCTCCTCCAAGAGAGAGATTTCATCTGTCAAGGTTGTCAACAATCCAGACAAAGAAAGAGGCGTTTCTACGCTGCGTACAAGAGCTCTTGTTAATGGGAGTAATCCATCCAGTTCCACGATCGGAACAGGGACAGGGGTTTTACTCAAATCTGTTTGTGGTTCCCAAAAAAGAGGGAACTTTCAGACCAATCCTGGACTTAAAGATCCTAAACAAATTCCTAAGAGTTCCATCGTTCAAGATGGAGACTATTCGGACAATTTTACCTATGATCCAAGAGGGTCAGTACATGACCACTGTAGATTTAAAAGATGCTTACCTTCACATACCGATTCACAAAGATCATTACCGGTACCTAAGGTTTGCCTTCCTAGACAGGCATTACCAGTTTGTGGCTCTTCCATTCGGATTGGCTACAGCTCCAAGAATCTTCACAAAGGTTCTGGGTGCTCTTCTGGCGGTACTAAGACCGCGGGGAATCTCGGTAGCTCCATACCTAGACGACATTCTGATACAAGCTTCAAGCTTTCAAACTGCCAAGTCTCATACAGAGTTAGTACTGGCATTTCTAAGGTCACATGGATGGAAGGTGAACGAAAAGAAAAGTTCACTCGTTCCACTCACAAGAGTTCCCTTCCTGGGGACTCTTATAGATTCTGTAGAAATGAAGATTTACCTGACAGAGGACAGGCTAACAAGACTTCAAAGTGCTTGCCGCACCCTTCATTCCATTCAACACCCGTCAGTGGCTCAATGCATGGAGGTAATCGGCTTAATGGTAGCGGCAATGGACATAGTACCCTTTGCACGCTTACACCTCAGACCACTGCAACTGTGCATGCTAAGTCAGTGGAATGGGGATTACTCAGACTTATCCCCTTCTCTGAATCTGGATCAAAAGACCAGAAATTCTCTTCTATGGTGGCTTTCTCGGCCACATCTGTCCAGGGGGATGCCATTCAGCAGACCAGACTGGACAATTGTAACAACAGACGCCAGCCTTCTAGGTTGGGGTGCCGTCTGGAATTCTCTGAAGGCTCAGGGACAATGGAGTCAGGAGGAGAGTCTCCTGCCAATAAACATTCTGGAATTGAGAGCAGTTCTCAATGCCCTCCTGGCTTGACCCCAGTTGACAACTCGGGGGTTCATCAGGTTTCAGTCGGACAACATCACGACTGTAGCTTACATCAACCATCAGGGAGGGACAAGAAGCTCCCTAGCTATGATGGAAGTATCAAAGATAATTCGCTGGGCAGAGTCTCACTCTTGCCACCTGTCAGCAATCCACATCCCGGGAGTGGAGAACTGGGAGGCGGATTTCTTAAGTCGTCAGACTTTTCATCCGGGGGAGTGGGTCTTTGCCCAAATACTTCGACGTTGGGGCAAACCAGAGATAGATCTCATGGCGTCTCGACAGAACGCCAAGCTTCCTCGTTACGGGTCCAGATCCAGGGATCCAGGAGCAGTCCTAATAGATGCCCTGACAGCACCTTGGGACTTCAGGATGGCTTACGTGTTTCCACCCTTCCCGATGCTTCCTCGATTGATTGCCAGAATCAAACAAGAGAGGGCATCAGTGATTCTAATAGCACCTGCGTGGCCACGCAGGACTTGGTATGCAGACCTGGTGGACATGTCATCCTGTCCACCTTGGTCTCTACCTCTGAAACAGGACCTTCTGATACAGGGTCCCTTCAAACATCAAAATCTAACTTCTCTGAATCTGACTGCTTGGAAATTGAACGCTTGATTTTATCAAGACGTGGGTTTTCTGAGTCAGTTATTGATACCTTAATACAGGCTAGGAAACCTGTTACCAGAAAGATTTACCATAAGATATGGCGTAAATACCTATATTGGTGTGAATCCAAAGGTTACTCTTGGAGTAAGGTTAGGATTCCTAGGATATTGTCTTTTCTACAAGAAGGTTTAGAAAAGGGTTTATCTGCTAGTTCATTAAAGGGACAGATCTCAGCTCTGTCCATTCTGTTACACAAACGTCTGTCAGAAGTTCCTGACGTCCAGGCTTTTTGTCAGGCTTTGGCCAGGATTAAGCCTGTGTTTAAAACTGTTGCTCCACCATGGAGTTTAAACCTGGTTCTTAATGTTTTACAGGGCGTTCCGTTTGAACCCCTTCATTCCATTGATATAAAGTTGTTATCTTGGAAAGTTCTATTTTTAATGGCTATTTCCTCGGCTCGAAGAGTCTCTGAATTATCAGCCTTACATTGTGATTCTCCTTATTTGATTTTTCATTCGGATAAGGTAGTTCTGCGTACTAAACCTGGGTTCTTACCTAAGGTAGTTACTAACAGGAATATCAATCAAGAGATTGTTGTTCCTTCTTTGTGCCCAAATCCTTCTTCGAAGAAGGAACGTCTACTGCACAACCTGGATGTAGTCCGTGCTCTAAAATTTTACTTACAGGCAACTAAGGAATTTCGACAAACGTCTTCTCTGTTTGTCGTTTACTCTGGGCAGAGGAGAGGTCAAAAAGCTTCTGCTACCTCTCTTTCTTTTTGGCTTCGTAGCATAATTCGTTTAGCTTATGAGACTGCTGGACAGCAGCCTCCTGAAAGAATTACAGCTCATTCTACTAGAGCTGTGGCTTCCACTTGGGCCTTCAAGAATGAGGCCTCTGTTGAGCAGATTTGCAAGGCTGCAACTTGGTCTTCGCTTCATACTTTTTCCAAATTTTACAAATTTGACACTTTTGCTTCATCGGAGGCTATTTTTGGGAGAAAGGTTCTTCAGGCAGTGGTTCCTTCTGTATAAAGAGCCTGCCTATCCCTCCCGTCATCCGTGTACTTTTGCTTTGGTATTGGTATCCCAGAAGTAATGATGACCCGTGGACTGATCACACTTAACAGAAGAAAACATAATTTATGCTTACCTGATAAATTCCTTTCTTCTGTAGTGTGATCAGTCCACGGCCCGCCCTGTTTTTAAGGCAGGTAAATATTTTTTAATTTATACTCCAGTCACCACTTCACCCTTGGCTTTTCCTTTCTCGTTGGTCCTTGGTCGAATGACTGGGAGTGACGTAGAGGGGAGGAGCTATATGCAGCTCTGCTGGGTGAATCCTCTTGCACTTCCTGTTGGGGAGGAGTAATATCCCAGAAGTAATGATGACCCGTGGACTGATCACACTACAGAAGAAAGGAATTTATCAGGTAAGCATAAATTATGTTTTCTAGTGGGGCCATGTTCCCCCTGTCTTAATCTTTGTTGTACCATGCGAGTATAGGTTTTAATACTGGGATTCGTCGTGGGAGGTTCAAACGTGCTTGTTTTTTTAAAAGGGTGTCTATTATCCTCCATCAATTTTCCTTGGAAAAAATCACCCAATTTTAGTTGTCTCTGGAAGCGCATAGTATCAATATATGTAGTAAAGTCATCAGGTTTAGTTGTGGGTACAAAAGAGAGGCCCTTCATGAGTACTCGTCTCTCATTGTCATTCAGTACATGCTGGCTAAGGTTGACAGTCACATCCTCCTCCTTCTGCGTAGTAAAGGGGGTCTTCTTCCAAAATCCGCCCCTGCGTGTGTGTGGTCTTCGCCCCTTCCCCTGGAGCGGGTGGTAATGCCTAAAAAAGGCTGTGTATTGTGCTGATTCTCTGTCTCCTGTAGCCGGTCACTCGAGTACTCAGTGTCTGAGCCAGAGCTGGAGTCCACAGTGTTCAGTTGCCGGTGTGCATATGTTCTGAACCTCCTTTGTCTTCTTGGTTGGTATTGTGCTCTTTCAACAGGCCCGAGTGTCCAGCGGTACACTTTTTTATCTTTATAATCCTCCATCACATAACCCAGTTTCTTATTTTTAAAGGCAATTAAGGCATTGTTGTAGTCACGTAATTGGGTATTAATTTTCTCCATCCAATTTTCTGACTTGTCTTGTGTTAGGATATGCACTTTAACCTCCTCCAGATTGCTGATCTCCTCCTTTGCTTTCTGCATCTGACTTCTGACTTCCTCCACCACTAGCAGGATTAGGTCCAAGGAGCATTTATTTAATATTGCCACCCATTTCCTGCAAAATTCAGAGTTTTGTCTGCCTATAGTGGGCACATTGTTGATTCTAAAGCCCCTTGTAACTAACATTACATTTACCTATGGCTTTATGTTTATCTGCCCATGTATCAAGGTTATGCATTGTTGGGTACTGGGATGTAATGATTGCTTCATTATTTGCCTTTTTGTATTTTTATTTGTATATACTATGTTCTGTGGGTCTGGTTGTCATGACAACCAGTTTTTGGCGGGTTTTGCACAAGGGGGAGGGGTCTATGTGTGCTTAAATGTTTGATTCACTTGTATGTTGTTGGTCTGATGAAGGGGAGCATTCCCCGAAACGTTACCTATTAAACTATTTGTTTAAATTTAAGTCCAGAGAGTGCTGTTTTCTACTTTACTATATATATATATATATATATATTATATATATATATATATATATATATATATATATATATATATATATATATATATATATATATGTGTGTGTGTGTATATGTATATATGTGTATATATATATATATATATATATGTATGTATGTAATAAAAAGTCTTATATTAAAGGGACACTGAACCCAAATTTGTTCATTTGTAATTCAGAAAGAGCATGCAATTTGAAGCAAATTTCTAATTTACTCCTATTATCAATTTTTGTTCGTTCTCTTGCTATCATTTTTTGAAAAAGAAGGCATCTAAGCTTTTTTTTTTGGTTTCAGTACTCTGAACAGCACTTTTTTATTGGTGGATGAATTTATCCACCAATCGGCAAGGACAACCCAGGTTGTTCAACAAAAATGGGCCAGCATCTAAACTTACATTCTTGCATTTCAAATAAAGATACCAAGAGAATGAAGAAAATTTTATAATAGGAGTAAATTCGAAATTTGCATAAAATTTCATGCTCAATCTGAATCACAAAATTATTTTTTTGAGTACAGTGTCCCTTTAATAATAAAATTATAGAAAAAAAACTATTTTTAAATCATTTGGTGGAAAAAGTCTTTTTCGGTTTCGGTCTAGAATTGTCATTTCGGTGCATCCCTACATTTTATGACTTTGCTCACTAAATGATTTATTGTATAGTTGGTTCATGCATCTGTTTAAGACAAGCTGTAAGGTCAGTAAGCTTTTCAGCTTAATACATGTTGACACAACACTTTTTCCCTAGCATTTTATTTCGCATTTATATATCATTTATCTATGTCCTAAGCTTTGGAATTCTGATTACATTTAAGATCTTGTTTTTAAAGCTGCTTGGTAAGTTGAGTTTTATTATCTGCAGATGTTAAAGGCCCTTTTATTTCTATCTTACTTATATGCTACACTTAAGTTCTGACAGTTCCTGTGAGGGGAAGATATTTTATGGGATTCATGTCTAATGTTTACCAGGTAGTGAGTGATTCAACCAGACAGACGTCCATCTGTTTTTAATGGGGGGGGGGGGGGGTTTCTTATCATATTTTTGTTCTAGCTGCCAGTATCTACTTAGTGATAGATAATAAGATATGAACTTTGTTGCATAATATCTTCATTGTAACATTTTTAAAGGGGCTAAAATGTATGTGTGTGTGTACGTATGTTTACAGCTCTGGAAAAAATAAGAGACCACTGCAAAATTATCAATTTCTCTGGCTTTACTATTTATAGCTATGTGTTTGAGTAAAATTAACATTTTTGTTTTATTATATAAACTACTAACAACATTTCTCCCAAATTCTCAAAAAAAAAAATGTCATTTAGAGAAAGCATTTATTTGCAGAAAATGACAATTGGTGAAAATAACAAAAAAGATGCAGTATTTTCAGATCTTGAGTAATGCAAAGAAAACAAGTTCATATTCATTTTTAAGCAACACAATTCTAATGTTTTATCTTCGTCACTGACGAAGTGCTTACGGGCAGGAAACGCGTCTGACAATTTGTAATTCGGGAACCCTAGTGCCGTTTTGTACCCTGTTTGTTTTTTACAAGGATTACCAATAAAATATACATTTTACTTGCACCTTGCTTGCGGTTGAATTGGATTGTGTCAACGGAACAGGTAAAGCTTTCGTTTTTGCATTATTGCTTCATCGCGGTTTTACCACGGAGCTATGGGAGTGGCTCCCAACCTGTCGGATTGATGGCTTTGAATGAGAACCAGTAAGCGGCACACAGAAGGCTTTAAGGTAACAACTTTGTTAATACAACTTTTCCATGTCAATTTATTGTTGCCAATACAGTCACACTGATGTTTGGAAGCCATTACCAATAGCAGCAGCAATATTGACATACCTAGTAAGTCATTACACTACCGGATGGTGCATGACTGCTTAATGTTTTTACTCATGGTTCTCTTTCCATTAACACTGTTGCATTCATAGCTCCACTTATTACGGGACTTCCTATTTGCAAGTATCTACATCATTTATAGTATTGTCACAGTGTAATTGCGTGATTCTTAACAGCAGCTTGTCCTCTCTTGTTTGTTAATGTTTTATCTTAGCAAGAGGTCAGAAATCAATATTTGGTGGAATAACTCTGATTTTCAGTCACAGGTTTCATGCGCCTTGACATGCTCTCCACCAGTCTTTCACATAGCTGTTGGGTGACTTGATGCCACTCCTTGCACAAAATGTCAAACAGCTTGGATTTGTTTGATAGCTTGTCACCATCCATCTTCATCTTGATCACATTCCATAGGTTTTCAATCGGGTTCAGGCCTGCATATTGTACTGACCATCAGAGGGTCTTGATCTGGTGGTCCTACATCCACACCTTGATTGGCATGGATCATTGTCCTGCTGGAAAAACTAATCCTCAGTTTTCTTCCAGGATAACTTTGTGTATGGCTTGATTCAGGTGTCCTTCACACTGCCTGATTCCAGCCTTGCTGAAGCACTCCTAGATCATAACTGATCCTCCACCAAATTTCACAGTGGGTGCGAGACACTGTTGCTTGTAGGCCTTTCCAGGTCTTCGTCTAACCATTAGACAACCAGGTGTTGGGCAAAACTTTTTTTTTTTTTTTTAAATATTTTATTTTATAGGTGCCAACAGTGCCGTTAAGTTTAGACATGTTACAAAATGGAAACACCACACAGGGCGATAATCCAAATACATCCATAAAAGAAAGAAAAACAAATAAAACTATGCAAAATACATCAATAACATAATATACTAACAAATTATATCTATTCTATCCATTTTATCATAGAAATATTACATCAAAAAATATTCCAACTTTTTGGCACTGACAGCACATTTTATTAGCAAACGAAAGAACACATCAAAACAAATCAAAACAAAAAAAACTGTCAAATAACTTTAGTAATTGTCTCTCCTTGACTCCCGCTCTCGAGCTCTCCACCTCGCCCCCCGACCCCTTATCGATCCCCTAAAGTACAATCTTGCCTGCCGCAGCCTCATCCTGACAAGGATAACTCTGACTGTCATATTATGTCTCCCTATAACTCGATATACAATCTGCCGGGAAATCACCTAATAATACCAGATCACAGAAACACTCAGAACTTAAGAATGGATGTAATATGGTCTTTTGTACATCTTCAGAATATGTCTTGATTATAGGTAACCATCATAATAGAAACCTTCTGATTTCTTTTTCTTTTGCCTCTCTAAGGTGGAAAGATTCAAAGGTTATTTGCATCTGGATTCCTTTAATAAAACCTGAAAAGCCAGGCATCTTTTTGGCTTTCCAAATTTTTAATATAAGTTGTTTAACCAGTAAGATAATAATATTCAAAATTTTTCTCTGTGGCAATGCCCCAAGACCGGAGCAGTTAAGAAAGAAAATATTTTCTGCATTAAAATTAATATTTTTCTTGCAAGGTGTATCCAGTCCACGGATTCATCCTTTACTTGTGGGATATTCTCATTCCCTACAGGAAGTAGCAAAGAGAGCACACAGCAAAGCTGTCCATATAGCTCCCCCTCTAGCTCCACCCCCCAGTCATTCTCTTTGCTGGCTCTAAGCACAGTCAGAAGAGACTGATAATATCCCCATGAGGGGAGGGTAAGCTATGTTCACAGACTTAGTAAGGAATTGAATGCTTACATAATAGGGCTAATATAATATACTGGTTGACACTTATTCAGGGCAATCGATTGGCTAAGGAAAAATCGTTTTGCAAGACACTTTGAAAGCCTTTTGGGGTTTTTTTTTTGGGGTTATTACCACATGGCTGTTTTTTAGTCACTTAGGAGTGATTTACTAGGCCTCACAGCTCCGGAGTAGAGTGGGAGGGGCCTAATTGCCTCAGATGCACAGTTAGAATTGCAGAGAAGTTCATGCTGTTTCACATGGAGGGTCCTGCTGATGTTTGAGGGCCTAAAAGAAGCTATATTCCCCCAAATCTGATCCCTAAGGGAAGGTAGGGCCACAGCAAGGCTGTGGCAAGGTGCTGTAGTGATTTAACCAGGTGTTGGCTTTAGGCTGCTCCGGTTTGGGCATTAAGGGGTTAATCACTTTGAAACTTGGGGTGCAATCTTATTATGGCTTTAACTACATACTGCAATTTTCACCGTTTTGTAAAATTGTGTGCTCTTTTTATCTCTTAAAGGCACAGTAACGTTTTTTTCAAATTGTGTTTTTTATTTGATTAAAGTGATTCCAAGCCTGTATGTGTACTCTACTAGTCTGTTAAACATGTCTGACACTAAGGAAAATCCTTGTTCAATGTGTTTAGAAGCCATGGTGGAACCCCCTCTCAGAATGTGTCCCACTTGTACTGATATGTCTATACACTTTAAAGATCATATTGTTGCACTTAAGAATGTGGCCCAAGATGATTCTCAGACTGAAGGTAACGAGGGTAGCCCGTCTGCCTCTCCCCAAGTGTCACAACCAGTTACGCCCGCGCAAGCAACGCCTAGTACCTCTAGTGCGTCTAACCCTTTTACATTACAAGACTTAGCGACAGTCATGGATAATTCTCTTACAGCCTTCTTATCTAAACTGCCTGTGTTACCTGCAAAGCGTGATAGCTCAGTTTTAAGAACAGATTATGAGCATTCTGACGCTTTGGTAGCCGTATCCGATATACCCTCACAACGCTCTGAAGTGGGAGCGAGGGATTTGATGTCTGAGGGAGAAGTCTCTGATTCAGAAAGGGTTCCTCCCCAGACAGATTCAGATACATTGGCTTTTAAATTTAAACTAGAACACCTCCGTGTTTTACTTAGGGAGGTATTAGCTACTCTGGATGACTGTGAACCTTTGGTGATCCCAGAGAAATTGTGTAAAATGGACAAGTACCTAAAGGTCCCTGTTTACACGGATGCGTTTCCGGTCCCTAAGAGGATTGCGGATATCGTTACTAGGGAGTGGGATAGGCCAGGTGTCCCTTTTGTCCCCCCTTCTGTTTTTAAGAAAATGTTCCCCATATCTGACCCCATGCGGGACTCGTGGCAGATGGTCCCTAAGGTGGAGGGGGCTGTTTCTACACTAGCTAAACACACAACCATACCAATTGAAGACAGTTGTGCTTTTAAAGACCCTATGGATAAAAAATTAGAGGGTTTACTTAAGAAAATTTTTGTTCAGCAAGGTTTTCTTCTCCAACCTATTGCCTGCATTATTCCTGTAACTACTGCAGCTGCTTTCTGGTTTGAGGCGCTGGAAGACTCGCTCCAGACGGAGACCTCATATGAGGAAATTATGGATAGAATTAAGGCTCTAAAGCTAGCTAATTCTTTTATCACTGACGCCGCTTTCCAAATAGCTAAGTTAGCGGCGAAAAATTCAGGTTTCGCCATTTTGGCGCGCAGGGCGCTATGGCTAAAGTCCTGGTCGGCCGATGTGTCGTCTAAATCCAAGCTTTTGAACATTCCTTTCAAAGGGAAGACCCTATTCGGGCCTGAATTGAAAGAGATTATTTCAGATATCACCGGGGGAAAAGGCCATGCTCTCCCTCAGGACAAAGCCTTTAAAACAAAGAACAAAGCTAATTTTCATTCCTTTCGCAATTTCAGGAACGGCCCCGCTTCATCCTCTCCGGCTGCAAAGCAAGAGGGTAATGCTTCACAGCCCAAGGCAAACTGGAAACCTTACCAGGGCTAGAATAAGGGTAAACAGGCCAAAAAGCCTGCAGCTGCCACCAAGACAGCATGAAGGGGTAGCCCCCGATCCGGGACCAGATCTAGTAGGGGGCAGACTCTCTCTCTTCGCTCAGGCCTGGGCAAGAGATGTACACGATCCTTGGGTATTAGAGATTGTAGCCCAGGGATACCTTCTAGAATTCAAGGACTCTCCTCCAAGGGGAAGGTTCCACATTTCTCGTCTGTCTACAGATCAGACAAAGAAAGAGGCGTTTTTACGCTGTGTAGAAGATCTACATAGAATGGGAGTGATCCACCCAGTTCCAATTGCAGAACAAGGACTGGGGTTTTACTCAAACCTGTTTGTGGTTCCCAAAAAAAGAAGAAACTTTCAGACCAATCCTGGATCTCAAAATTCTAAACAAATTCCTCAGAGTCCCATCATTCAAGATGGAGACCATTCGGACAATCTTACCTATGATCCAAGAGGGTCAATATATGACTACCGTGGATCTAAAGGATGCGTATCTGCACATTCCTATCCACAAAGATCATCACCAGTTTCTCAGGTTCGCCTTTCTGGACAAGCATTTTCAGTTTGTGGCTCTTCTTTTTGGGTTGGCCACTGCTCCCAGAATTTTCACAAAGGTGCTAGGGTCCCTCCTGGAGGTTCTAAGACCACGGGGCATAGCAGTGGCGCCTTACCTAGACGACATCTTAATTCAGGCGTCAACTTTCCAAAGAACCAAGTCTCACACGGAGATTGTATTGGCCTTTCTGAGGTCTCACGGGTGGAAGGTGAACATCAAAAAGAGTTCTCTCTCCCCCCTCACAAGAGTTCCATTCCTAGGAACCGTGATAGACTTGGTAGAAATGAAAATATTTCTGACGGAGGTCAGAAAGCTAAAACTCTTAACTACTTGCCGAGCTCTTTATTCCATTCCTCGGCCATCTGTGGCTCAGTGCATGGAGACAATCGGACTAATGGTTGCGGCAATGGACATAGTCCCTTTTGCTCGGATACACCTCAGACCACTGCAACTATGCATGCTCAAACAGTGGAATGGGGATTATGCAGATTTGTCTCCTCAAATTCAGTTGGACCAGGAGACCAGAGATTCTCTTCTCTGGTGGTTGTCTCAGGATCACCTGTCTCAAGGAATATGTTTCCGCAGGCCAGAGTGGATCATCGTAACGACCGACGCCAGTCTGTTAGGCTGGGGTGGGGTCTGGAACTCCCTGAAAGCTCAAGGCTTATGGTCTCGGTAAGAAACTCTTCTCCCGATAAACATTCTTGAACTGAGGGCGATATTCAACGCTCTTCAGGCAAGGCCTCAACTAGCGGCGGCCAAATTCATCAGATTTCAGTCGGACAACATCACGACTGTAGCTTACGTCAATCATCAGGGGGGAACAAAGAGTTCCCTAGCGATGACGGAAGTAACCAAAATAATCAGGTGGGCTAAGGATCACCCCTGCCATCTCTCAGCAATTCACATCCCAGGAGTAGACAACTGGGAGGCGGATTTTCTAAGTCGTCAGACTTTTCACCCGGGGGAGTGGGAACTCCACCTGGAGGTATTTGCCCAGCTGACTCAGCTATGGGGCACCCCAGAGTTGGATCTGATGGCGTCCCGTCAGAACACCAAACTTCCTCTCTACGGGTCCAGGTCCCGGGATCCCAAGGCGGTATTGATAGATGCTCTAGCAGCGCCTTGGTCCTTCAATCTGGCTTATGTTTTTCCACTGTTTCCTCTCCTCCCGCGTCTGGTTGCCAGAATCAAGCAGGAGAAGGCTTTGGTGATTCTGATAGCGCCTGCGTGGCCACGCAGGACTTGGTATGCAGACCTAGTGGACATGTCATCTGTCCCACCATGGACACTGCCAATACAGGGTCCGTTCAAGCATCCAAATTTAGTTTCTCTACGTCTGACTGCTTGGAGATTGAACACTTAATTCTATCAAAGCGTGGGTTCTCTGAGTCAGTTATAGATACTCTCATTCAGGCTAGAAAGCCTGTCACCAGGAAAATCTACCATCAGATATGGCGGAAATATCTTTGTTGGTGTGAATCCAAGGGTTACTCATGGAGTAAGATTAGGATTCCCAGGATATTTTCCTTTCTCCAAGAAGGACTGGAGAAAGGATTGTCAGCTAGTTCCTTAAAAGGACAAATATCTGCTTTGTTTATCCTGTTACACAAGCGTCTGGCAGAGGTACCAGACTTTCAAGCGTTTGCTCAGGCTTTAGTCAGAATCGAGCCTGTCTATAAACCTGTGGCTCCGCCATGGAGTTTGAATCTAGTTCTTTCAGTTCTTCAAGGGGTTCCGTTTGAACCTTTACATTCCATAGACATTAAGTTGTTATCTTGGAAAGTTTGCTCGAAGAGTTTCAGAATTATCTGCCTTACAGTGTGATTCACCTTACCTGGTGTTCCACACAGATAAGGTAGTTTTGCGTACCAAGCCTGGTTTTCTTCCTAAAGTTGTTTCTAACAAGAATATTAACCAGGAAATAGTTGTTCCTTCTCTGTGTCCTAATCCATCTTCGAAGAAGGAACGTCTATTACACAATCTTGATGTAGTTCGTGCTTTAAAGTTCTATTTACAAGCAACTAAGGATTTCAGACAAACATCTTCCTTGTTTGTTCTCTATTCTGGTAAGAGGAGAGGTCAGAAAGCGACTGCTACCTCTCTTTCCTTTTGGCTGAAAAGCATCATCCGTTTGGCCTATGAGACTACTGGCCAGCAGCCTTCTGAAAGAATTACTGCTCATTCTACCAGAGCAGTGGCTTCCACATGGGCTTTCAAAAATAAGACTTCTGTTGAACAGATTTGTAAGGCAGCGACTTGGTCTTCACTGCATACTTTTGCCAAATTTTACAAATTCGATACTTTTGCTTCTTTGGAGGCTATTTTTGGGAGAAAGGTTTTGCAAGCAGTGGTGCCTTCCGTTTAAGGTACCTGTCTTGTTCCCTCCCTTCATCCGTGTCCTAAAGCTTTGGTATTGGTATCCCACAAGTAAGGATGAATCCGTGGACTGGATACACCAAGTAAGAGAAAACAGAATTTATGCTTACCTGATAAATTACTTTCTCTTACGGTGTATCCAGTCCACGGCCCGCCCTGGCAATTAAGTCAGGTTCAAATTTATCTTTGTAAAACTACAGTCACCACTGCACCCTATGGTTTCTCCTTTTTCTCCTAACCGTCGGTCGAATGACTGGGGGGGCGGAGCCTGAGGGGGAGCTATATGGACAGCTCTGCTGTGTGCTCTCTTTGCCACTTCCTGTAGGGAATGAGAATATCCCACAAGTAAGGATGAATCCGTGGACTGGATACACCGTAAGAGAAAGTAATTTATCAGGTAAGCATAAATTCTGTTTTCTCTTGTGGTGTATCCAGTCCACGGCCCGCCCTGTCATTTTAAGGCAAGTAATTTTTAAATTTAAACTACAGTCACCACTGCACCCCTATGGTTTCTCCTTTCTCGGCTTGTTTTCGGCCGAATGACTGGATATGGCAGTTAGGGGAGGAGCTATATAACAGCTCTGCTGTGGGTGTCCTCTTGCAACTTCCTGTTGGGAATGAGAATATCCCACAAGTAATGGATGATCCGTGGACTGGATACACCACAAGAGAAATACATTTATCAGGTAAGCATAAATTATGGGTTTTTTTCAGTCATGTGACTGCTATTGAAAAGCATTGAGAAGCAGTGCATTGATTAAAATAGCCAGTAGGTGGAGCTGTCCGCTTGTTTTGCAGCAAAGATATTCAAGCCAAGCAAGCTAAAATGAATCAGTATAACTAGACCTGAGCTATCGATCAGCTTTCATAGGAACAAGATCTTCCTGTATATAAATCAGTCCAGATTGGAATGCATAGAAATACAGGTGGCCCTCGTTTTACAACGGTTCAATTTACACCGTTTCAGAATAACAACCTTTTTTTCCAGTCTTGTGACTGCTATTGAAAATCATTGAGAAGCAGTACATTTATTAAAATAGCCAGTAGGTGGAGCTATGCGCATGTGTTGCAGCAAAGCCAAGCAAGCTGAAATTAATCAGTTTAACCAGACCTGAGCTATCGAGCAGATTTCAAAGGAACAAGATCTTCCTGTCTATAAATCAGTCCAGATTGGAATACATAGAAAGAACTGTTTGCAGAAAAATGCAAGTGAAGTCTGTGTTGTGTGATTATTTTATTAGGTTTATAATGCTGTTTAGCAAATGTTTTTGTTCATTTAGTTTAATTATATATTTTGTGTTGTGTGATTATTTTATTAGGTTTATAATGCTGTTTAGCATTTAAAGTCTTCATTTCAAAGCTTTAAAAATAATGTATTAGGTGTTACTTATGAACATTTGAGAGGGGCCTGGAACCTATCTCCCTCACTTCCCATTGACTTACATTATAAACTGGGTTTCAATATACAATGGTTTAGATATACAACCATTCCTTCTGGAACCTAACCCCGGCGTAAACTGAGGGATACCTGTATATGTGTGTGTGTGTATATGTGTATTTATATATATATATATATATATATATATATATATATATATATATATGACGCAAGTCGCGTCATTTCATGTGTTTCATTCTTGGTGCCAAAATTTGTTATATTAAGTCTCTCCCTCTTTTGCTCTCTGCTCATTTGATTCATAGAGGGCTAGGTTGCTTGCTTTTGATTTTACTTTTTTATAAAAATGTTATCATAAGCATTTTTTTCCATTCCTAAAACTGCTATTTTGAGGAAATTGGATATTTTGTTTAAATGTTTTTTTTTTTTTTTATTACATTTTGCAAGATGTCTCAAACTGATCCTGCCTCTGATGTTACTGTAGGAACTAAGCTGCCTGAACACAATTCTACCAAAGCTAAGTGTGTATGTTGTAAATTAGCTGATCTTACTTCTTCAGTTTAAATATGTGGCACTTATGAGAAATTATTACATGCTCATTGTTTCTATAAGTACAAATACATCTACTGTTAAACCTTCACAGTCTAATGTACATGATATTCCTGTAGATGTGAAAAAATATATTGCTGCAGCCATAGAGAAGGCTATGACTGCTATTCCACCTTCAAATAAACGTAAAAGGTCTCTCCTAACTTCTCATAAATCTGATGGTTTGTATTGATTGACAGCATGCTGAAGTATCTTCTGATGAGGATTTCTCTGGCTCAGAGGATCCTACTTCAGATATTGAATTTGATAAATCAACCTTTCTTTTTAAGATTGAATATATTAATTCTTTATTAAAGGAAGTATTGTTTACTTTGGGTATTGAGGAATCTAGTCCTCTTAATAACAAGAATAGCAAACGTTTGAATTCTGTTTTTAAAACTTCTGAGGTTACTCCTGCAGTTTTTCCTATTTCATATCCTATCTCTCATATGTTTACTAAGGAATGGTCTAAACTTGGTGCTTCTTTTAACCCTTCTTCTAGGTTTAAAAAGCTTTATCCTTTACCTGTGGCTAGTTTAGAGTTTTGGGGAAAAGTCCCTAAGTTTGAAGGGGCTTTTTCTACTCTTGCCAAACGTACTACTATTCCTATGGAAGATAATACTTCCTTTAAAGATCCTTTAGATAGGATGATTGAATCCTATCTTAGAAAAGTATATTTACATACTGGCTATATTCTTAGACCTGCCATTTCTATGGCTGATGTTGCTGCTGCTTCAACTTTTTGGTTGGACAGTTTAGCTCAACAGTTAACAGATCCTGAATTGTCTAGCATTGTTCTTTTACTTCAACATGCTAAGCATTTCATTTGTGATGCTATATTTGATGCCATTAGATTAATATTAAATCTGTCTTTTAGCTATTTTTACTAGAAGAGCTCTATGGCTTAAATCTTGGAATGCTGATATGGTGTCTAAATCTAGATTACTATATTTAACATTTCAGGGTAGTAATTTATTTGGTTCTCAATTGGATTCTATTATCTCCACTATCACCCGGGGGAAAGGGAGTTTTTCTGCCCCAAGATAAGAAATCTAAGGGTAAATTTAAGGCTCCCAATCGTTTTCGTTCTTTTTGTCAGAATAAACAACAAAAGACCTCTCCTTCCTCTAAGGCCTCTGGCTCTAATTGGAGACCATCTCCGAATTGGAAAAAATCAAAGCCTTATAAAAAACACAAATCCAGCCACTAAGACTGCATGAAGGTGCGACCCTCAAACCAGTTCAACTGGTGGGGTCAGATTGAAATTATTTCAACACATTTGGACAGTTTCTGTTCAAAATCGATATATTCAGAATATTGTTTCTCAGGGGTATCGAATAGGTTTCAGAATAAGACCTCTCATGGGAAGATTCTTTCTTTCTCATGGCTCAGGCTTTTTGGAAATGTGTTTTAGACCTAGAGCTTTCAGGGGTAATTGTTCCCGTTCCTCTGCAGGAAAGGGGCTTGGGTTTTTATTCATATCTATTCATTGTCCCAAAGAAAGAAGATTCGTTCAGACCAATTCTGGATCTGAAATTTTTAAATTGTTTTGTAAGAGTCCCAAATTTCAAGATTGTGACTATAAGGAATATTCTGCCTTTTGATAAGCAAGGTCATTTAATGTCCACAATAGATTTACAGGACGCTTATCTTCACATTCCAATTCATCCAGACCACTATCGTTTTCTGAGATTCTCTTTTCTAGACAAGCATTACCAATTTGTTCTCTCTTCCGTTTGGCCTAGCAACAGCTCCAAGAATCTTTTCAAAGGTTCTCGTGCCATTCTATCCGTAATCAGAGAGCAGGGTATTGCGGTGTTTCCTTATTTGGACGATATCTTGGTACCAGCTCAATCTTTTCATTTATCAGAATCTCGCACAAAAAAATTAGTGTGGTTTCTTCAAAAACATGGTTGGTGCATCAATTTACTAAAGAGTTTCTTGATTCCTCAGACAAGGGTCACCTTTTTAGGTTTCCAGATAGATTCAGTGTGCATGACTCTTTCTCTGACAGACAAGAGACGAATGAAGTTAGTTTTAGCTTGTCTAAATCTTCAGTCTCAATCATTCCCTTCAGTGGCTATGTGCATGGAAGTTTTAGGTCTCATGACTGCAGCATCGGACACGATCCCCTTTGCTCGTTTTCATATGAGGTCTCTACAGCTTTGCATGTTGCACCAATGGTGCAGGGATTATACTCAGATATCACAACTGATACACTTAAATCCCAATACTCAACTCTCTCACTTGGTCGTTAGACCATCACCTTATTGTTCAAGAGGCCTCATTTGTTCGTCCTACCTGGACTGTGATCACAGCAGATGCAAGTCTTACAGGTTGGGGAGCTGTCTGGGGGTCTCTGACAGCACAAGGGGTTCGGAATCATCAAAAGGCAAGGTTACCAATAAATATTTTAAAACTCCGTGCTATTTTCAGAGCTCTTGAGGCGTGGCCTCTGTTGAAGAGAGAACTTTACATTCATGTTCAAACAGACAATATCACAACAGTGGCATATGTCATCAAGGATGGACTCGCAGTCCTTCAGCAATAAAGGAAGTATCTCAGATACTTTCTTGGGCGGAATCCAACTCTTGTCAAATTTCTGTGATTCATATCCCAGGTGTAGACAATTGGGAATAGGATTATCTCAGCCATCAGACTTTACATCCGGGGGAGTGGTCTCTCCATCCAAAGGTGTTTTTTCATCTTGTACAGATGTTGTGTCTTCCAGAAATAGATCTGATGGCCTCTCGTCTAAACAAGAAGCTTCCCAGATACCTTTCCAGGTCCAGGGATCCTCAGTCGGAGATAGTGGATGCCTTAGCAGTTCCTTGGTTTTACCAACTTGCTTATAATTTTCTGCCTCTAGTTCTTCTTCCAAGGGTGATCTCCAAGATCATAATAGAACAAGCTTATGTGTTTCTGATAGCACCAGCAGGGCCTCACAGGTTTTGGTATGCGGATCTTGTTTGGATGTCCAGTTGCCAGCCTTATTTACATCCTTTAAGGCCAGACCTTCTGTCTCAAGGGCTGTTTTTCCTTCAAGATCTCAAATCTCTACATTTGAAGGCATGGAAATTGAACGCTTAGTGCTTAGTCATAGAGGTTTCTCTGACTCGGTGATTAGCACTATGATACAGGTTTGTAAGTCTGTTTCAAGGAAAATTTATCATCTGGTTTGGAAAACCTATTTATCACCTGGTTTGGACAAATGTGCTCTTTCTGTCTTATTTCAAAGAAAGATTGCTAAACTTCCTGATATTCATTGTTTTGTTCAGGCTTTGATTCGTATCAAACCTGTTATTAAATCTGTTTCTTCTCCTTGGAGTCTCAATTTGGTTTTGAAGATTTTACAGGCTCCTCCTTTTGAGTCTATGCATTCTCTGGATATTAAATTACTTTCTTTGAAAGTATTATTTATTTTGGCTATCTCTTCTGCTAGAAGAGATTCTGAATTGTCTGCTCTTTCTTGTGAGTCTCCTTATCTGATTTTCCATCAAGATAAAGCCGTTTGAGGGCGTGTCCGGGCTATGGTCCAAGATGGCCGCTAAATTAGGAGCTCTGTAACCCAGTATTGCAATCCACCTGTAATCTGGACTTCAAAAAGCCATCCAGCAGGAGTTTACATATTAAAACATAGGGGACACTTTGCTGATTGGAACTCTATAAATAATTTTGTTTGTAAAGCTACAGGACTTCCTAAACTGGGCCGCTGAGACTCACTGGTGGCCTCCACGGAGAGCTCAGCACCCCCCCGGGAAACCGGGTTAACAGAGCATATAGACATCCTCTGTCCAACTTCAATCTAACCTGTATTCAGATTTGTAAAATGGGAGATACTGCTGTTGCCATTAGAGACCTGTTCTTGGATTTTGAGTACAAGATGTGCTACAGACTAGACCGCCTTGCGCCCCACATGGAGCAAGTACACGCTGAGATCAACCAAGGATTACACCCGCAATCTAATATAGCCCAGCTCACTGCAGGGGGAGTTATGCTGTGCCCACAGCTGATGACCTGCGTAGGATCCTCACCTGACCTTCCGGTCCCGGCTCTGGAGGAGGCGGCCGGCCCTCCGGACGGGGACTCTAAATTCGCTAGCGCTCACGACGAGATCCACATGGAGGCAGTTGCAGGGCACTTAGAGGCGGAGGCCATGGATCGGAGAGAGGAGACCTCTCGATGCAAAGATTATTTCCTGCGATGGCGGAGCTTGTCCGCATCTTCCTGTTTCCAGCTGGGTCTAGTGGAGGGGGCTGAAGTCTCGCCGGGTGTGCACGGTGGAATGGAGATCGGATGGAATGAGAGGGGGACTCGGCTGGCCCGTGTCAAAGTTGAAGTTATCTCTAGCCCCACTGCTGAATTCTGTGTATTCCCGGGCCCGTTTATTGCCAGCTCATACATTAGACAAGTTGTGGGCTAGAGCAGCAAGAGAAGCTGAGGTGGACTTTAGACCTACTGTCCACATAATAAATGGCCATCAGGACATCCTGCACGTATATTTCACATAATAGTGTCTTACTTTACTGGAAGCACTGAGATGGACTTGACATATAACAGAACTGTTTTCATAGAGCTGCGTGTAGAATGTGCAGGTGTCAGCATCATTCCTTTTCCCATATAAATATTGTGATATGTTATTAAGGCCCAAAAGACGATTCCTGGATCTGATTCAGCATCTCAAGGGACATATGGCTGTATAGTATTCCACATCCCCTGTTTATCCCCACAGCCTGGTGGACACACAGTACTCCTTAATGTTTCATATACCCTCCTAGCCCACGTTGGAAATCTTGCCTCCACACTAAAGTTTGTTATTACATAGATCGTCATAAGAAATGACTTGTTAAACATACCGGACCTAAGTTGCGTAGTGTGTTTAGGGGTATCTTATGTGTTCTGGTAATATCACTTGTATATTTATAAGAGAATGCTTTTTATACTTGCTGGGCTCTAAGTTCAATATCCATCTTGATTGTACCACTGTTTACAAAACTTTACATATGCTATTGCTTAGGGGCTTATAACTGATTCCCATACATATGGCTGCAACAGGATTTCAGGAATGGGAGTAGCAAGACAGTTGTGAGGGAGCCATCTGCCTGGAGAGGTTTTTTTTTTTTTTTTTTTAGTTAAGTGCCCATAGCCATATAATATTAGTGTACTACAGCTGTATTTATCACTT
The DNA here is from genome assembly GCF_027579735.1 of Bombina bombina. Classification (NCBI taxonomy): domain Eukaryota; kingdom Metazoa; phylum Chordata; class Amphibia; order Anura; family Bombinatoridae; genus Bombina; species Bombina bombina. The sequence goes on along the minus strand of NC_069504.1, from coordinate 1,035,585,453 downwards.
CCTAGATAACTTAAAAGTTAATATGTGCCTCTTGCAATAGGGAACTGCTGCATTAAAATTTCCTAGGTAGCATAGAACTCATCATTACCTAGAAATAATATTCACACAGTGTCTATGTATATGTTATAGGTCTCCTTCTTATTTACTAGATTATAGAGTTTGTGTAGAGACAATTGCAATAGCGGTAAGCTAATTTCCCAGCAGATACCTACCAGCTTCTATAGTAAGGACCTAAGGTGTCCCATAATTGTTTCATCATCACTTGTCAATATCACCATACCTTTATGGTGCTTGCGAGGGTTTAGTAATAATCTTTATAGAACTTATGTGCCTCACAGTCACTCCTTATGAACCCACATTAATCTAGTGAACCCATCGCCTATTGGTAAGCAGACTATGCTGCCCACTCTATTGCTTAGCTTTCTTGTTTGTTTATTTTTAGGCAGCACTGTCTTAATATAAGTATTATATTACTACTAATGGGGGCCCTGGTTTTAGGCATTTTTTTTATTTTTATTTTTATTATGTGCAATCAAGTCATACTATATGCTAATCCTTCATAACTATTAGATTATACAAGCCATACTATGGATGATTCTCAGCATTGTCTTCTAGGGATACCCAACCCTGTATTACTTTGTGCATTATGTTATTAGCCTCTTTTATAGTTTAGATACCTGTATCTGTGCTGTGCAATTGAAGGTCCAGACGTGACCTTTAATACTATTAATAAAATAATAAAATAAGGTTCTACCCTCAGATGGGATCCAAAAGTGGTCCCCTGTTTACCATTTGCCTTCTATAGGTTCTAAATTTTGGAAGGGTCCAAAAGTGGCTCTAGTTATTAAAAAGAAGGCTTTATTATGATGTACTTACATCTGCATTCTGTGATAAGATGAGGTATTGAACATCACTACTAGTATCAAATTTGACCTTATGTTTATATGTTTTACCTTGTACTTTGTATTGTATGTACTGTTTGGTGAACCTTAATAAAAAATTATTAAAAAAAAAAAAAAAGATAAAGCCGTTTTGTTGACTTCATTTAAATTTTTCCCTTAAGTTGTGAATTCTAGCGTCATCAATAGGGAAATTGTTGTTCCTTCCTTGTGTCCTAATCCTAAGAGTACTCTTGAAAGGTCTTTACATTATTGGATGTGGTAAGAACTTTGAAATATTATGTTGAGGCTACTAAAGATTTCAGAAAGGCTTCTAGTCTATTTGTTATTTTTTTTCTGGCCCCCGGAAAGGTCAGAAAGCCTCTGCCTTTTCTCTGGCATCTTGGTTGAAACTTTTGAATATTCAGGCAGTTGTCTCAGTTTGATTCTAGTGCCTTTTGATTTGAGTTTTTTTTAAATTGTTTAAAGAAAACTTAATTATTATTTTTTATTTAATTTCTATGGGGATTTAGCTGTTATTTTGTCCCTCCCTCTGTAGTGACTCGTGGATTTCCACATCTTGGGTATTGTATCCCATACGTCACTAGCTCATGGACTCTTGCTACTTACATGAAAGAAAACATAATTTATTTAAGAACTTACCTGATAAATTCATTTCTTTCATATTGGTAAGAGTCCAATAGACCCACCCAATTTTTTGTGGTTATGATTTTTTGTATAAAGCACTTTTTTTTTTTTCAGTTCCTCTTTTTGTATGCTTTTTACTCCTTCTTTTACACCTCACTTCTTGGCTACACGTTAAACTAAGGTATGAGTGAGGTGGGAGGTGTATTTATAGGCATTTTAAGGTTTGGGAAACTTTGCCCCCTCCTGGTAGGAATGTATATCCCATACGTCACTAGCTTATGGACTCTTGCCACTATGAAAGAAATGAATTTATCAGGTAAGTTCTTACATAAATTACGTTTTATTTATTTATTTTTATATATATATATATATATATATATTGTGCAGTGTTTTATTAAAGGGGCATTAAACACTAAATACATTTCATCCACCTCCTCTAATTATGAGTGCCACCATTTTGTAAGTTAAGTTTCACTGCAGTTATCTAAAGGAGAGTTGATGCTAGGGATGTGCATTTGTCAGTTTTGTTAGCTGACAAATGCAGAAGGTGGTGGCTGCTGCACACAGTATTAGTCTCTTTTCAGAGCCGGTGTTTTGTCAGAATAAGCTACCCATGCACTAAGTGACGTTACAACAATTCAAATCGCCATCACATTTGACATCTAACGAAACTGCCGAATACACATCCCTAGTTTGTGCAAACATGTCAGCACCGGAATGCAGTGAAAGCTTGATTTCAACATGGCGCCATCCATGATTAAATTAGACAGTGAATAACCTCAATGCTATGCTTATAAATGTAATCTGTTTAATGTCACACTTAATGTTCAGTTGTATATATTGTTTTTTGTTGTTGTTTTTTTTTAAAAAAATGTTTTTCATTTACAGATCAGGCCTTTCATGAAGGCTCATTTAAACCGGGATAAAGATAAAGAACTTTTGAAGCTTGCACAGTACCTTAAGGAAATAGCTAAATTAGATGATTTATCAGATCTTAACCATAAATACTGGGAAAGGTAAGTTAATTCCTAATGACTGAACCACAAACATATAATTATGCTTTGCTATCTCCAAAATATATTGGTGAGATTGACAGAACTGACTATTCTCTCCTTTGCCACGTTAAAGTTGGTTTCCCATACTAACCTCTTCATTATTAGGTCTGTTTATGACAGGATGGACGGAACTAGCATGGTCTCATCTCCTGTTAAGGGTCAGTTCTGCTTACAGGATGTTGTGCATTTCTATTTACTGCTTCAAGTGGGGTTCTTCTTCTTGGCAGGCTTCTGTGGCTGGAGTTAATATGTGAACAAAGATAGTCCTGTTGTGGCCATCTTTATCTCAAAATATATCAAAAATTAGAAAGTTGTTTAATATTGTATTCTTTGCAGTTTTCTTCCAGTTCATCTGCTTTTGTAGATGATAAACATATTTGTTATACTCTGTCCCGCAAACTCTTACACAAATGGAACAGCCGATCTTTTGTGAACATTAAGAAGTCATCTACCTCATCTCAGTGAGGTAGAATTAAACTTCAACATACCCTTAATATGGTACTTGACCCCCTCCTACCTTAGAAACTTTACCCAAATGCGAAGGGCACATGCTGGAGAGGATGTGGAGCGATTGGCAACATGCTACATATATGGTGGGATTGTCCCCTATTGCACCCTTTTTGGAACAAAATTGAATCAGCAATTCAGTCCCTCCTGAGACATAGTTTCACACTAATCCCAGTCACAATTCTTATAAATCTTGGCATAAGACACCCCTTCACAATTAGACTCACCCTTGCTCAGATCTTTTTTAATAGCGCCAAGTCCCTCATAGTCAAACATTGGAAGTTTCAGCATATCCCATCCATGCAACACTGGAATGACAAGGCAACGGAACTGCTCTCTTTAGTAGAGTACAGTTTCTTTAGGAGGCAAAAACTTAGTTTTGTTTTCATGATGTGAGATTTTACTGGGAGCAATTTACCCATAACCTAAATGTGGAAAATGCCTCTGGAACAGGGAATCACTGATTCTTATCCCTTTTGAGGAAACCCCTTGGCATGGGAAACATCACTCCTCTCTTTCTTTTTCCTCTCCTCTCTCCACCCCTCTCGTTTCTGGATTCTGAATATAGGCTCCAAGGGAAGCTTTAACGGTTAAATTAAGGTAGAGGTAGCACTTTAAAAAAAAAAAAAGACTATTTACTACCATTATTAAAATTTGCATAATCTTTCTCCAACATTGGTGTGTCCGGTCCACGGCGTCATCCTTACTTGTGGGAATATCTCTTCCCCAACAGGAAATGGCAAAGAGTCCCAGCAAAGCTGGCCATATAGTCCCTCCTAGGCTCCGCCCACCCCAGTCATTCTCTTTGCCGTTGCACAGGCAACATCTCCACGGAGATGGTTAAGAGTTTTTTGATGTTTAAATTCAATTGACGGCTGTAATGGATAACTCCATAGCAAATATTTTATCCAAAATGCCTACATATCAGAGAAAGCGAGATTGCTCTGTTTTAAACACTGAAGAGCAGGAGGGCGCTGATGATAATTGTTCTGTCATACCCTCACACCTATCTGAAGTGGCCATGAGGGAGGTTTTGTCAGATGGGGAAATTTCAGATTCAGGAAAAATTTCTCAACAAGCTGAACCTGATGTTGTGACATTTAAATTTAAATTAGAACATCTCCGCGCACTGCTTAAGGAGGTGTTATCTACTCTGGATGATTGTGACAACTTGGTCATTCCAGAGAAATTATGCAAGATGGACAAGTTCCTAGAGGTTCCAGTGCACCCCGACGCTTTTCCTATACCCAAGAGGGTGGCGGACATAGTGAATAAGGAGTGGGAAAAGCCCGGCATACCTTTTGTCCCCCCCCCCCCTATATTTAAGAAATTATTTCCTATGGTCGACCCCAGAAAGGACTTATGGCAGACAGTCCCTAAGGTCGAGGGGGCAGTTTCTACTCTAAACAAGCGCACTACTATTCCTATCGAGGATAGTTGTGCTTTCAAAGATCCTATGGATAAAAAATTGGAGGGTTTGCTTAAAAAGATTTTTGTACAGCAAGGTTACCTTCTACAACCCATTTCGTGCATTGTTCCTGTCACTACAGCAGCGTGGTTCTGGTTCGAGGAACTAGAAAAGTCGCTCAGTAGAGAGACTCCATATGAGGAGGTTATGGACAGAGTTCACGCACTTAAGTTGGCTAACTCTTTTATTTTAGATGCCGCTTTGCAATTAGCTAGATTAGCGGCGAAAAATTCAGGGTTTGCAATCGTGGCGCGTAGATCGCTTTGGCTAAAGTCTTGGTCAGCGGATGTGTCATCCAAGACAAAATTGCTTAACATCCCTTTCAAAGGTAAAACTCTATTTGGACCAGAATTGAAAGAGATTATCTCAGACATCACTGGGGGAAAGGGACACGCCCTTCCACAAGATAGGCCTTTCAAGGCCAAGAATAAGTCTAATTTTCGTTCCTTTCGCAATTTCAGGAACGGACCGGCCTCTAATTCTGCATCCTCTAAGCAAGAGGGTAATGCCTCACAACCCAAACCAGCCTGGAAACCGATGCAAGGCTGGAACAAGGGTAAGCAGGCCAAAAAGCCTGCTGCTGCTAACAAAACAGCATGAAGGAGTAGCCCCCGATCCGGGACCGGATCTAGTAGGGGGCAGACTCTCTCTCTTTGCTCAGGCTTGGGCAAGAGATGTTCAGGTTCCCTGGGCACTAGAAATAGTTTCTCAGGGTTATCTTCTGGAATTCAGGGAACTACCCCCAAGGGGAAGGTTCCACATGTCTCACTTATCCTTAAACCAAATAAAGTGACAGGCGTTCTTACATTGTGTAGAAGACCTGTTAAAGATGGGAGTGATACACCCAGTTCCAATAAAGGAACAAGGAATGGGATTTTATTCAAATCTGTTCGTAGTTCCCAAAAAAGAGGGAACTTTCAGACCAATTTTGGATTTGAAGATCCTAAACAAATTTCTCAGGGTACCATCGTTCAAGATGGAAACCATTCGAACGATTCTACCCACTATCCAGGAAGGTCAATTTATGACTACCGTGGATCTAAAGGATGCGTACCTACATATTCCTATCCACAAAGAACATCATCAGTTCCTAAGGTTCGCCTTTCTGGACAAACATTACCAGTTTGTGGCCCTCCCATTCGGGTTAGCCACTGCTCCAAGGATTTTCACAAAGGTACTAGGGTCCCTTCTAGCGGTTCTAAGACCGAGGGGCATTGCAGTAGTACCTTACTTGGACGACATTCTAATACAAGCGTCGTCCCTGTCAAAAGCAAAGGCTCATACAGACATCGTTCTGGCCTTTCTCAGATCAAACGGATGGAAGGTGAACATAGAAAAAAGTTCTCTGTCTCCGTCAACAAGAGTTCCCTTCTTGGGAACAATAATAGATTCCTTAGAAATGAGGATTTTTCTGACAGAGGTCAGAAAGTCAAAACTTCTAAGCACTTGTCAAGTTCTTCATTCTGTTCCACGTCCTTCCATAGCGCAGTGCATGGAAGGAAGTAGTAGGGTTGATGGTTGCAGCAATGGACATAGTTCCTTTTGCACGAATTCATCTAAGACCATTACAACTGTGCATGCTCAAACAGTGGAATGGGGACTATACAGACTTGTCTCCAATGATTCAAGTAGATCAGAAGACCAGAGATTCACTCCGTTGGTGGCTGACCCTGGACCATCTATCCCAGGGAATGAGCTTCCGCAGACCAGAGTGGGTCATTGTCACGACCGACGCCAGTCTAGTGGGCTGGGGCGCGGTCTGGGAATCCCTGAAAGCTCAGGGACTATGGTCTCGGGAAGAGTCTCTTCTCCCGATAAACATTCTGGAACTAAGAGCGATCTTCAATGCTCTCAGGGCTTGGCCTCAGCTAGCAAAGGCCAGATTCATAAGATTTCAATCAGACAACATGACGACCGTTGCGTATATCAATCATCAGGGGGGAACAAGGAGTTCCCTGGCGATGAAAGAAGTGACCAAAATAATTAAATGGGTGGAGGATCACTCCTGCCACCTATCTGCGATCCACATCCCAGGTGTGGAAAACTGGGAAGCGGATTATCTGAGTCGTCAGACATTCCATCCGGGGGAGTGGGAACTCCACCCGGAGATCTTTGCCCAACTAACTCAATTATGGGGCATTCCAGACATGGATCTGATGGCGTCTCGTCAGAACTTCAAGGTTCCTTGCTACGGGTCCAGATCCAGGGATCCCAAGGCGACTCTAGTAGATGCACTAGTAGCACCTTGGACCTTCAACCTAGCTTATGTATTTCCACAGTTTCCTCTCATTCCCAGGCTGGTAGCCAGGATCAAACAGGAGAGGGCCTCGGTGATCTTGATAGCTCCTGCGTGGCCACGCAGGACTTGGTATGCAGACCTGGTGAATATGTCATCGGTTCCACCATGGAAGCTACCTTTGAGACAGGACCTTCTTGTTCAGGGTCCATTCGAACATCCAAATCTGGTCTCCCTCCAGCTGACGGCTTGGAGATTGAACGCTTGATTCTATCAAAGCGTGGGTTTTCAGATTCTGTGATAGATACTCTGGTTCAGGCCAGAAAACCGGTAACTAGAAAGATTTACCATAAAATATGGAAAAGATATATCTGTTGGTGTGAATCCAAAGGATTCCCATGGAATAAGATAAAAATTCCTAAGATTCTCTCCTTTCTACAAGAAGGTTTGCAGAAAGGATTATCTGCAAGTTCTCTAAAGGGACAGATCTCTGCCTTATCTGTCTTACTACACAAAAGACTGGCAGCTGTGCCAGATGTTCAAGCATTTGTTCAGGCTCTGGTTAGGATCAAGCCTGTTTACAGACCTTTGACTCCTCCCTGGAGTCTAAATCTAGTTCTTTCAGTTCTTCAAGGGGTTCCGTTTGAACCTTTACATTCCATAGATATTAAGTTACTATCTTGGAAAGTTTTGTTTTTGGTTGCTATTTCTTCTGCTAGAAGAGTTTCAGAGTTATCTGCTCTGCAGTGTTCTCCGCCCTATCTGGTGTTTCATGCAGATAAGGTGGTTTTGCGTAATAAGCCTGGTTTTCTTCCAAAGGTTGTTTCTAACAAGAATATTAACCAGGAGATAGTTGTACCTTCTTTATGTCCGAATCCAGTTTCAAAGAAGGAACGTTTGTTACACAATTTGGACGTAGTCCGTGCTCTAAAATTCTATTTAGAGGCTACAAAAGATTTCAGACAAACATCTTCTTTGTTTGTTGTCTATTCTGGTAAAAGGAGAGGTCAAAAAGCGACTTCTACCTCTCTTTCCTTTTGGCTTAAAAGCATCATCCGATTGGCTTATGAGACTGCCGGACGGCAGCCTCCTGAAAGAATCACAGCTCACTCCACTAGGGCTGTGGCTTCCACATGGGCCTTCAAGAACAAGGCTTTTGTTGACCAGATATGTAAGGCAGCGACTTGGTCTTCACTGCACACTTTTGCCAAATTTTACAAATTTGATACTTTTGCTTCTTCGGAGGCTATTTTTGGGAGAAAGGTTTTGCAAGCCGTGGTGCCTTCCGTTTAGGTAACCTGATTTGCTCCCTCCCTTCATCCGTGTCCTAAAGCTTTGGTATTGGTTCCCACAAGTAAGGATGACGCCGTGGACCGGACACACCAATGTTGGAGAAAACAGAATTTATGCTTACCTGATAAATTACTTTCTCCAACGGTGTGTCCGGTCCACGGCCCGCCCTGGTTTTTTAATCAGGTCTGATGAATTATTTTCTCTAACTACAGTCACCACGGTACCATATGGTTTCTCCTATATTTTTCCTCCTGTCCGTCGGTCGAATGACTGGGGTGGGCGGAGCCTAGGAGGGACTATATGGCCAGCTTTGCTGGGACTCTTTGCCATTTCCTGTTGGGGAAGAGATATTCCCACAAGTAAGGATGACGCCGTGGACCGGACACACCGTTGGAGAAAGTAATTTATCAGGTAAGCATAAATTCTGTTTTTTATAAGCACACTTTCTGAGGCACCAATTCTTCTGAACAGTATATAAGTGTATGCATTTGAAGGCTTTCACATGACATAGTAGTGACTGAATTTTCTTGTAAAAAAACAATCTACTCATTTGACATTCAGACTAAGGGCCTGATTCTCTTAAAGGGACAGTAAAGTCAAAACTAAACTTTCATGATTCAGATAGGGCATGCAATTTTAAACAACTTTCCAATTTACTTTTATCATCAAATTTGCTTTGTTCCCTTGATGTTATTTTTGAAAAGCTAAACCTAGCTAGGCTCAAACTGATTTCTAAACCGTTAAAAACCGCCTCTTAGCTGAGAGCATTTTGACATTTTTTCACAGTTAGACAGTGTTAGTTCATGTGTGTCACATAGATAACATTGTGCTCACTCCCGTGAAGTTATTTAGGAGTCTTCACTGATTGACTACACTGCATGTCTGTCAAAAGCACTTAGATAAGGGGGCTGTCTGCAGAGACTTAGATACAAGGTAATCACAGAGGTAAAAAGTAAATTAATATAACTGTGCAAAAATGGGGAATGGTTAATAAATAATCTTTTTAAATAAGAAAAATTTTGGTGTTTACTGTCCCTTTAAGCTCTCTGGTTGGGTGAGATTCTATTAGATGCCGTCAGTATTACGAGGCCCCTTAGTGGTTAAAGGCAAGAGTTCACTAATATATTTCATAAAGGTTTTATTCCCATTAAAATTATCTGGTGAGTTTTTATGAATTAGGCCCTATGTGCAGATCTGCATGGGTCCCTGGTTACTCTTATCTCAATAGCAACCAAACCTATTATAGTTATGCCTATAATTCTGGTCAGGCAATATCTGCAAACTGAGTCGTGCTTTCAAGTCCCATTGCATTTTGGACAAAGTTCAGCTGAAGAACAGGACACTTGACCTTCTTTAAGCTTTGTTAAAACCTGTTATGTCCCCATGTAGCTAATGTACCATTGTACACCTTTGTAAAATATGGGATATTTATAATTAAGATATAACAATATAAGTTATGCAGTTATTGCTGCCCACTATGGGAAATTAAGATAGTTGTCTTTTTCATATATAGTTATTCAATTCAGTTTTGAAAAACATACCGTAAGTAAACTTTACTTGACTTTCAAATTTAATATTTCTTTCATGTAATTAGCAAGAGTCCATGAGCTAGTGACGTATGGGATATACATTCCTACCAGGAGGGGCAAAGTTTCCCAAACCTCAAAATGCCTATAAATACACCCCTCACCACACCCACAATTCAGTTTTACAAACTTTGCCTCCTATGGAGGTGGTGAAGTAAGTTTGTGCTAGATTCTACGTTGATATGCGCTCCGCACCAAGTTGGAGCCCGGTTTTCCTCTCAGCGTGCAGTGAATGTCAGAGGGATGTGAGGAGAGTATTGCCTATTTGAATGCAGTGATCTCCTTCTACGGGGTCTATTTCATAGGTTCTCTGTTATCGGTCGTAGAGATTCATCTCTTACCTCCCTTTTCAGATCGACGATATACTCTTATTTATATACCATTACCTCTGCTGATTTTCGTTTCAGTACTGGTTTGGCTTTCTACAAACGTGTAGATGAGTGTCCTGGGGTAAGTAAATCTTATTTTCTGTGACACTCTAAGCTATGGTTGGGCACTTTATTTATAAAGTTCTAAATATATGTATTCAAACATTTATTTGCCTTGACTCAGAATGTTCAACATTCCTTATTTTCAGACAGTCAGTTTCATATTTGGGATAATGCGTTTGAATCGGCACAAGGAGTTTGGGAATCTCAGGAGGTGAGATTACCGATCAATATTTTGGAACTCCGTGCAATTTTCAGAGCTCTTCAGTCTTGGCCTCTTCTGAAGAGAGAATCGTTCATTTGTTTTCAGACAGACAATGTCACAACTGTGGCATACATCAATCATCAAGGAGGGACTCACAGTCCTCTGGCTATGAAAGAAGTATCTCGAATTCTGGTTTGGGCGGAATCCAGCTCCTGTCTAATCTCTGCGGTTCATATCCCAGGTATAGACAATTGGGAAGCGGATTATCTCAGTCGCCAAACGTTACATCCGGGCGAATGGTCTCTTCACCCAGAGGTATTTCTTCAGATTGTTCAAATGTGGGGACTTCCAGAAATAGATCTGATGGCCTCTCATCTAAACAAGAAACTTCCCAGGTATCTGTCCAGATCCAGGGATCCTCAAGCGGAAGCAGTGGATGCATTGTCACTTCCTTGGAAGTATCATCCTGCCTATATCTTTCCGCCTCTAGTTCTTCTTCCAAGAGTAATCTCCAAGATTCTGAAGGAATGCTCGTTTGTTCTGCTGGTAGCTCCGGCATGGCCTCACAGGTTTTGGTATGCGGATCTTGTCCGGATGGCCTCTTGCCATCCGTGGACTCTTCCGCTACGACCAGACCTTCTGTCGCAAGGTCCTTTTTTCCATCAGGATCTCAAATCCTTAAATTTAAAGGTATGGAGATTGAACGCTTGATTCTTAGTCAAAGAGGTTTCTCTGACTCTGTGATTAATACTATGTTACAGGCTCGTAAATCTGTATCCAGAGAGATATATTATAGAGTCTGGAAGACTTATATTTCTTGGTGTCTTTCTCATCATTTTTCTTGGCATTCTTTTAGAATTCCAAGAATTTTACAGTTTCTTCAGGATGGTTTAGATAAAGGTTTGTCCGCAAGTTCCTTGAAAGGACAAATCTCTGCTCTTTCTGTTCTTTTTCACAGAAAGATTGCTAATCTTCCTGATATTCATTGTTTTGTACAAGCTTTGGTTCGTATAAAACCTGTCATTAAGTCAATTTCTCCTCCTTGGAGTTTGAATTTGGTTCTAGGGGCTCTTCAAGCTCCTCCGTTTGAACCTATGCATTCATTGGACATTAAATTACTTTCTTGGAAAGTTTTGTTCCTTTTGGCAATCTCTTCTGCCAGAAGAGTTTCTGAATTATCTGCTCTTTCTTGTGAGTCTCCTTTTCTGATTTTTCATCAGGATAAGGCAGTGTTGCGAACTTCTTTCGAATTTTTACCTAAAGTTGTGAATTCCAACAACATTAGTAGAGAAATTGTGGTTCCTTCATTATGTCCTAATCCTAAGAATTCTAAGGAGAAATCGTTACATTCTTTGGATGTTGTTAGAGCTTTGAAATATTATGTTGAAGCTACTAAGTCTTTCCGAAAGACTTCTAGTTTATTTGTTATCTTTTCTGGTTCTAGAAAAGGCCAGAAAGCTTCTGCCATTTCTTTGGCATCTTGGTTGAAATCTTTAATTCATCTTGCCTATGTTGAGTCGGGTAAAACTCCGCCTCAAAGGATTACAGCTCATTCTACTAGGTCAGTTTCTACTTCCTGGGCGTTTAGGAATGAAGCTTCGATTGATCAGATTTGCAAAGCAGCAACTTGGTCCTCTTTGCATACTTTTACTATATTCTACCATTTTGATGTATTTTCTTCTTCTGAAGCAGTTTTTGGTAGAAAAGTACTTCAGGCAGCGATTTCAGTTTGAATCTTCTGCTTATGTTTTTCATTAAACTTTATTTTGGGTGTGGATTATTTTCAGCAGGAATTGGCTGTCTTTATTTTATCCCTCCCTCTCTAGTGACTCTTGCGTGGAAAGATCCACATCTTGGGTAATCATTATCCCATACGTCACTAGCTCATGGACTCTTGCTAATTACATGAAAGAAAACATAATTTATGTAAGAACTTACCTGATAAATTCATTTCTTTCATATTAGCAAGAGTCCATGAGGCCCACCCTTTTTTGTGGTGGTTATGATTTTTGTATAAAGCACAATTATTCCAATTCCTTATTTTATATGCTTTCGCACTTTTTTTATCACCCCACTTCTTGGCTATTCGTTAAACTGAATTGTGGGTGTGGTGAGGGGTGTATTTATAGGCATTTTGAGGTTTGGGAAACTTTGCCCCTCCTGGTAGGAATGTATATCCCATACGTCACTAGCTCATGGACTCTTGCTAATATGAAAGAAATGAATTTATCAGGTAAGTTCTTTCATAAATTATGTTTCTTCTGTTATGTGTGATCAGTCCACGGGTCATCATTACTTCTGGGATATTATCTGCTCCCCTACAGGAAGTGCAAGAGGATTCACCCAGCAGAGTTGCTATATAGCTCCTCCCCTCTACGTCACCCCCAGTCATTCTCTTGCACCCAAAGACTAGATAGGAGGTGTGAGAGGACTATGGTGATTATACTTAGTTTTTATAACTTCAATCAAAAGTTTGTTATTTTACAATAGCACCGGAGCGTGTTATTACTTCTCTGGCAGAGTTTGAAGAAGAATCTACCAGAGTTTTTCTTATGATTTTAACCGGAGTAGTTAAGATCATATTGCTGTTTCTCGGCCATCTGAGGGAGGTAAAAGCTTCAGATCAGGGGACAGCGGGCAGTTGAATCTGCATTGAGGTATGTAGCAGTTTTTATTTTCTGAATGGAATTGATGAAGAAAATCCTGCCATACCGTTATAATGACATGTATGTATACTCTACACTTCAGTATTCTGGGGATGGTATTTCACCGGAATTACTCTGTAAAAGTACATTAAACCTTTTAATAGGTATTTAATTCATGTTAAACGTTTTTGCTGGAATGTAGAATCGTTTGCATTTCTGAGGTACTGAGTGAATAAATATTTGGGCATTATTTTTTCCACTTGGCAGTTTGCTTGTTTTGATTATGACAGTTTCGTTTCTCTCTCACTGCTGTGTGTGAGGGGGAGGGGCCGTTTTTGGCGCTCTTTGCTACGCATCAAAAATTTCCAGTCAGTTACTCTTGTATTTTCTGCATGATCCGGTTCATCTCTAACAGAACTCAGGGGTCTTCAAACTTCTTTGAAGGGAGGTAGATTCTCTCAGCAGAGCTGTGAGACTTATGTAGGGACTGTGTTTTAAAAATTTAATTAGTGTTACTTTACTAATGGGAACAAACCTTTGCTAACAAGTTGTGTTGTTTTAAAGAGTGATGCTATAACTGTTTTTCAGTTCATTATTTCAACTGTCATTTAATCGTTTAGTGCTACTTTGAGGCACAGTACGTTTTTTGTTAAATAAGATTGTAACCAAGTTGCATGTTTATTGGCTAGTGTGTTAAACATGTCTGATTCAGAGGAAGATACCTGTGTCATTTGTTCCAATGCCAAGGTGGAGCCCAATAGAAATTTATGTACTAACTGTATTGATGCTACTTTAAATAAAAGCCAATCTGTACAAATGTGAACAAATTTCACCAAACAGCGAGGGGAGAGTTATGCCGTCTAACTCGCCTCACGTGGCAGTACCTGCGTCTCCCGCCCGGGAGGTGCGTGATATTATGGCGCCTAGTACATCTGGGCAGCCATTACAGATAACATTACAAGATATGGCTACTGTTATGACTGAAGTTTTGGCTAAGTTACCAGAACTAAGAGGCAAGCGTGATCACTCTGGGGTGAGAACAGAGTGCGCTGACAATGCTAGGGCCATGTCTGATACTGCGTCACAGCTCGCAGAGCATGAGGACGGAGAGCTTCATTCTGTAGGGTGACGGTTCTGATCCAAGCAGATTGGATTCAGATATTTCAAATTTTAAATTTAAATTGGAGAACCTCCGTGTATTACTAGGGGAGGTCTTAGCAGCTCTCAACGATTGTAACACCGTTGCAATACCAGAGAAAATGTGTAGGTTGGATAAATACTTTGCGGTACCGGCGAGTACTGACGTTTTTCCTATACCTAAGAGACTAACTGAAATTGTTACTAAGGAGTGGGATAGACCCGGTGTGCCGTTCTCACCCCCTCCAATATTTAGAAAGATGTTTCCAATAGACGCCACCACTCGGGACTTATGGCAGACGGTCCCTAAGGTGGAGGGAGCAGTTTCTACTTTAGCTAAGCGTACCACTATCCCGGTGGAGGATAGCTGTGCTTTCTCAGATCCAATGGATAAAAAATTAGAGGGTTACCTTAAGAAAATGTTTGTTCAACAAGGTTTTATATTACAACCCCTTGCATGTATCGCGCCGATTACGGCTGCGGCAGCATTTTGGATTGAGTCGCTTGAAGAGAACCTTAGTTCCTCTACGCTAGACGACATTACGGACAGGCTTAGAGTCCTTAAACTAGCTAATTCATTCATTTCGGAGGCCGTAGTACATTTAACCAAACTTACGGCTAAGAACTCAGGATTCGCCATTCAGGCACGTAGGGCGCTGTGGCTAAAATCCTGGTCAGCTGATGTTACTTCTAAGTCCAAATTACTTAATATACCTTTCAAGGGGCAAGTCTTTATTTGGGCCCGGTTTGAAAGAGATTATCGCTGACATTACAGGAGGTAAGGGCCACGCTCTACCTCAAGACAAAGCCAAAGCTAAGGCTAGACAGTCTAATTTTCGTCCCTTTCGGAACTTTAAAAGCAGGAGCAGCATCAACCTCCACTGCACCAAAACAGGAAGGAGCTGTTGCTCGTTACAGGCAAGGCTGGAAGCCTAACCAGTCCTGGAACAAGAGCAAGCAGGCCAGGAAACCTGCTGCTGCCCCAAAGACAGCATGAACCGAGAGCCCCCGATCCGGGACCGGATCTAGTAGGGGGGCAGACTCTCTCTCTTCGCCCAGGCCTGGGCAAGAGATGTTCAGGATCCCTGGGCACTAGAGATCATATCTCAGGGATACCTTCTAGACTTCAAATTATCTCCCCCAAGAGGGAGATTTCATCTGTCAAGGTTGTCAACAAACCAGATAAAGAAAGAAGCGTTTCTACGCTGCGTACAAGATCTGTTAATAATGGGAGTGATCCATCCGGTTCCGCGGTCGGAACAAGGACAAGGGTTCTACTCAAACCTGTTTGTAGTTCCCAAAAAAGAGGGAACTTTCAGGCCAATCTTAGATTTAAAGATTCTAAACAAATTCCTAAGAGTTCCATCGTTCAAAATGGAAACTATTCGGACAATCTTACCCATGATCCAAGAGGGTCAGTACATGACCACAGTGGATTTAAAGGATGCTTACCTTCACATACCGATCCACAAAGATCATCACCGGTATCTAAGGTTTGCCTTCTTAGACAGGCACTACCAGTTTGTAGCTCTTCCATTCGGATTGGCTACGGCTCCAAGAATCTTCACAAAGGTTCTGGGTGCCCTTCTGGCGGTACTAAGACCGCGAGGGATTTCGGTAGCTCCATACCTAGACGACATTCTAATACAAGCTTCAAGCTTTCAAACTGCCAAGTCTCATACAGAGTTGGTTCTGGCATTTCTAAGGTCGCATGGATGGAAAGTGAACGAAAAGAAGAGTTCTCTTTTTCCTCTCACAAGAGTTCCATTCTTGGGGACTCTTATAGATTCTGTAGAAATGAAGATTTACCTGACAGAGGACAGGTTAACAAAACTTCAAAATGCATGCCGTGTCCTTCATTCCATTCAACACCCGTCAGTAGCTCAATGCATGGAGGTGATCGGCTTAATGGTAGCGGCAATGGACATAGTACCTTTTGCACGCCTACACCTCAGACCTCTGCAATTATGCATGCTAAGTCAGTGGAATGGGGATTACTCAGATTTGTCCCCTACTCTGAATCTGAATCAAGAGACCAGAAATTCTCTTCTATGGTGGCTTCATCGGCCACACCTGTCCAGGGGGATGCCATTCAGCAGGCCAGACTGGACAATTGTAACAACAGACGCCAGCCTACTAGGTTGGGGCGCTGTCTGGAATTCTCTGAAGGCTCAGGGACTATGGAATCAGGAGGAGAGTCTCCTTCCAATAAACATTCTGGAATTGAGGGCAGTTCTCAATGCCCTTCTAGCTTGGCCCCAATTAACAACTCGGGGGTTCATCAGGTTTCAGTCGGACAACATCACGACTGTAGCTTACATCAACCATCAGGGAGGGACAAGAAGCTCCCTAGCAATGGTGGAAGTATCAAAGATAATTCGCTGGGCAGAGTCTCACTCTTGCCACCTGTCAGCAATCCACATCCCGGGAGTGGAGAACTGGGAGGCGGATTTCTTGAGTCGCCAGACTTTTCATCCGGGGGAGTGGGAACTTCATCCGGAGGTCTTTGCCCAAATACTTCGACGTTGGGGCAAACCAGAGATAGATCTCATGGCGTCTCGCCAGAACGCCAAACTTCCTCGCTACGGGTCCAGATCCAGGGATCCGGGAGCGGTTCTGATAGATGCTTTGACAGCACCTTGGAACTTCGGGATGGCTTATGTGTTTCCACCCTTTCCGCTGCTTCCTCGATTGATTGCCAAAATCAAGCAGGAGAGAGCATCAGTGATTCTAATAGCGCCTGCATGGCCACGCAGGACTTGGTATGCAGATCTAGTGGACATGTCATCCTGTCCGCCTTGGTCTCTACCTCTAAGACAGGACCTTCTGATACAGGGTCCATTCAAACATCAAAATCTAACTTCTCTGAAGCTGACTGCTTGGAAATTGAACGTTTGATTTTATCAAAACGTGGTTTTTCTGAGTCGGTTATTGATACCCTGATACAGGCTAGGAAGCCTGTTACCAGAAAGATTTACCATAAAATATGGCGTAAATACCTATACTGGTGCGAATCCAAACATTACTCCTGGAGTAAGGTTAGGATCTCTAGGATATTGTCTTTTCTACAAGAAGGATTAGAAAAGGGTTTATCAGCTAGTTCATTAAAGGGACAGATTTCAGCTCTGTCCATCTTGTTACACAGGCGTCTGTCAGAAAATCCAGACGTCCAGGCTTTTTGTCAGGCTTTAGCTAGGATCAAGCCTGTGTTTAAAGCTGTTGCTCCGCCATGGAGTTTAAACTTAGTTCTTAACGTTTTACAGGGTGTTCCATTTGAACCCCTTCATTCCATTGATATAAAATTGTTATCTTGGAAAGTTCTGTTTTTAATGGCTATTTCCTCGGCTCGAAGAGTCTCTGAGTTATCAGCCTTACATTGTGATTCTCCTTATCTGATTTTTCACTCAGACAAGGTGGTTCTGCGTACTAAACCTGGGTTCTTACCTAAGGTGGTCACTAACAGGAATATCAATCAAGAGATTGTTGTTCCATCCTTGTGTCCAAATCCTTCTTCAAAGAAGGAACGTCTTCTACACAATCTGGATGTAGTTCGTGCCCTCAAGTTCTACTTGCAGGCAACTAAAGATTTTCGCCAAACTTCTTCCCTGTTTGTCGTTTATTCTGGACAGAGGAGAGGTCAAAAAGCTTCTGCTACCTCTCTCTCTTTTTGGCTTCGTAGCATAATACGTTTAGCCTATGAGACTGCTGGTCAGCAGCCTCCTGAAAGAATTACAGCTCACTCCACTAGAGCTGTGGCTTCCACTTGGGCCTTTAAGAATGAGGCCTCTGTTGAACAGATTTGCAAGGCTGCAACTTGGTCTTCGCTTCATACTTTTTCCAAATTTTACAAATTTGACACTTTTGCTTCTTCGGAGGCTATTTTTGGGAGAAAGGTTCTTCAGGCAGTGGTTCCTTCTATATAATGAGCCTGCCTATCCCTCCCGTCATCCGTGTACTTTTGCTTTGGTATTGGTATCCCAGAAGTAATGATGACCCGTGGACTGATCACACATAACAGAAGAAAACATAATTTATGCTTACCTGATAAATTCCTTTCTTCTGTTGTGTGATCAGTCCACGGCCCGCCCTGTTTTAAGGCAGGTAAATATCTTTTAAATTATACTCCAGTCACCACTTCACCCTTGGTTACTCCTTTCTCGTTGATTCTTGGTCGAATGACTGGGACTGACGTAGAGGGGAGGAGCTATATGCAGCTCTGCTGGGTGAATCCTCTTGCATTTCCTGTTGGGGAGGAGTTATATCCCAGAAGTAATGATGACCCGTGGACTGATCACACAACAGAAGAAAGGAATTTATCAGGTAAGCATAAATTATGTTTTTGGGTGTGGATTATTTTCAGCAGGAATTGGCTGTCTTTATTTTATCCCTCCCTCTCTAGTGACTCTTGCGTGGAAAGATCCACATCTTGGGTAATCATTATCCCATACGTCACTAGCTCATGGACTCTTGCTAATTACATGAAAGAAAACATAATTTATGTAAGAACTTACCTGATAAATTCATTTCTTTCATATTAGCAAGAGTCCATGAGGCCCACCCTTTTTTGTGGTGGTTATGATTTTTGTATAAAGCACAATTATTCCAATTCCTTATTTTATATGCTTTCGCACTTTTTTTATCACCCCACTTCTTGGCTATTCGTTAAACTGAATTGTGGGTGTGGTGAGGGGTGTATTTATAGGCATTTTGAGGTTTGGGAAACTTTGCCCCTCCTGGTAGGAATGTATATCCCATACGTCACTAGCTCATGGACTCTTGCTAATATGAAAGAAATGAATTTATCAGGTAAGTTCTTTCATAAATTATGTTTTTGTAACAAAATACAATATGTGTTATTGCATTGTCCTTTTATTATGTATATGTTGATTATGCACTTTCTCTTTAATTTTGTGTTCCCTGGTCATAACCTTATGAATCACAGTTTTTAACCTGTTGCAAAATAAATCTGGGCCTTCAAGCTGCCGAAATAACCAAAAAACTCATTACATGCATATTTCACGTTTGCACTATTTTCACACATGTACATGTGAATGGCTTTCTGAGGAATATGCAGGTACTATTGATAGCGCAGTAATATATGTAGCATTCAATCTTAAAATCTCAGGAAATGTTCTAGGAAATTGTTTTCCATTCTGCTTTCATAAATGTTAAACTATGTTATTTCTTCTGCAGGTATCTTTCGAAGAAACAAGGTCAATGATGAAGCACTTTAATTGAACGGACATGCTCTTTTGCAATTAGGTGTTTCTTCTTTTTTTTTTTTTTAGCATCAAATTTTGTTTTCCTCCTGGAGCTCTGCATGGAAGCTCAGTAGAACTTATTTCTTGCACGCTCCTTTTTTCAGTGTGGATTTTTATAAGTTGACTGAATGTTACTATTTTGCTTATCTTCTGGTTTGTTCGACTTAATTTACACATTCTGTAACAACAGGAGTTACTGGTTTAAATGCATCATCCATCATACGGAAAACTGTTAGACAACGATCCATTTTCAACCAATTCTTGAAAATTGATAATTATGTTTTTTATTTATATTTTTATATACTGAGAGCTCAGTCATTGTCATTATTTTGCATATCAAACTTCTGAATTTTTGTTCTTATGCAAGTACTCAAAGAAATCATCTTTTTTCATATTTGTCTCATGACTTTTTGTTATAAGATGCTGCAGAATAAAGCATACTTTGATTACAGTATGGACAAAAACAAACTATTGCTGTTAAAAGTCTTTAATGAAATATACTGGGGAGACAATGTTAATAAACAAATTCATGGGCTTAAACGTTTATCTTGTTTAGACAAGCTATTTGTTGAGTATTTTTTGTAAAAACCTGTTTACACCTCTAATATAATTTATTACAACTTGATTTTCATAAAAATCTTGTTACATTTTAGGGCAAAATCAAACATTAAGTTTGTTCACACCTTTCATGCTTTAAGCTATATCTTTGTTATCTTAATGTGTTTTTGTAGAAGTGAATGAACAAGACTGACCAGGAATTTTAAATTAAATGGACAGTATACTATACATTTTTCCCCCCCTTAATGTGTTTTCAATTACTTTTTTTTATCAGCTGCAGAGTATAAAATGTATGAGATTTGCTTTTTTAAGGCTTATCTGTGTATATGAATTAGCCACAACCTAATAAAATGGGTTGAGTTTGTAGGTATAATCAGATACCATTACTTTATCACATTGTGTAAATATACCTGCTTCTTTATCTTATATCTGTCCATAAACCAATCATCAATACTTGGAGAGGACAATGGAAAATTAAAATTTTACTACCTTATCTCTTCTATAACCCACTGGGAGTGTAATTTCTTTTACTGGCTGTGTTAATACAGCATGGCCTCGTGGCCAAAAACTTTCAGGATGGATGGGGATACCACAGGCTAAATAAACTATTTTAAATGCCAATATAAGGTTAATGGAAATACTTGTAAACAATTTAATACACTCCAGCAGGTAAAGTGGATCATTGGGAACAAATTAAAGGGGAGAACATTTTTGAGTAAACTGTCCCGTCAAGGTAAAAGATAAACCAGAGGTGTTCAATTTCTGAAATAAGATGATTTCTCCAACATAGGTGTGTCCGGTCCACGGCGTCATCCTTACTTGTGGGATATTCTCTTCCCCAACAGGAAATGGCAAAGAGCCCAGCAAAGCTGGTCACATGATCCCTCCTAGGCTCCGCCTACCCCAGTCATTCTCTTTGCCGTTGCACAGGCAACATCTCCACGGAGATGGCTAAGAGTTTTTTGGTGTTTAAATGTAGTTTTTATTCTTCAATCAAGAGTTTGTTATTTTAAAATAGTGCTGGTATGTACTATTTACTCTGAAACAGAAAAGAGATGAAGATTTCTGTTTGTAAGAGGAAAATGATTTTAGCAACCGTTACTAAAATCGATGGCTGTTTCCACACAGGACTGTTGAGATGAATTAACTTCAGTTGGGGGAAACAGTGGGCAGACTTTTGCTGCTTGAGGTATGACACATTTCTAACAAGACTTGGTAATGCTGGAAGCTGTCATTTTCCCTATGGGAACCGGTAAGCCATTTTCTTAGTTTAGTATAAGAATAAAGGGCTTTAAAGACTGGTAGATATTTTTCTGGGCTAAAACGATTACTTTATAATTATTTTTAGTGGATTATAACTATACATAGTTCTTTTAATCTTGGGGATGTATTAAAAAAACGGCAGGCACTGTATTGGACACCTTTTTCACTGGGGGCCTTTTCTAGTCATAGGCAGAGCCTCATTTTCGCGCCACTAATGCGCAGTTGTTTTTGGAAAGCAAGGCATGCAGATGCATGTGTGAGAGGGTAAGCAGGGAGGGAGGTTTTGTCTGAGGGAGAAATTTCAGATTCAGGAAAAATTTCTCAACAAGCTGAACCTGATGTTATTACTTTTAAATTTAAATTAGAACATCTCCGCGCTCTGCTTAAGGAGGTGTTATCTACTCTGGATGATTGTGACAATTTGGTCATTCCAGAGAAATTATGTAAGATGGACAAGTTCCTAGAGGTCCCGGTGTCCCCCGATGCTTTTCCTATACCCAAGCGGGTGGCGGACATTGTAAATAAGGAATGGGAAAGGCCCGGCATACCTTTTGTTCCTCCCCCTATATTTAAAAAATTATTTCCTATGGTCGACCCCAGAAAGGACTTATGGCAGACAGTCCCCAAGGTCGAGGGGGCGGTTTCTACTCTAAACAAACGCACTACTATCCCTATAGAAGATAGTTGTGCTTTCAAAGATCCTATGGATAAAAAATTACAGGGTTTGCTTAAAAAGATGTTTGTTCAGCAAGGTTACCTTCTACAACCAATTTCATGCATTGTTCCTGTCACTACAGCAGCGTGTTTCTGGTTCGAAGAACTAGAAAAGTCGCTCAATAAAGACTCTTCGTATGAGGAGGTTATGGACAGAGTTCAAGCACTTAAATTGGCTAACTCTTTTATCTTAGACGCCACTTTGCAATTAGCTAGATTAGCGGCGAAAAATTCAGGTTTTCTTCTGTTATGTGTGATCAGTCCACGGGTCATCATTACTTCGGGGATATAACTCCTCCCCAACAGGAAATGCAAGAGGATTCACCCAGCAGAGCTGCATATAGCTCCTCCCCTCTACGTCAGTCCCAGTCATTCTCTTGCACCCAACGACTAGATAGGATGTGTGAGAGGACTATGGTGATTATACTTAGTTTTTATGACTTCAATCAAAAGTTTGTTATTTTAAAATAGCACCGGAGCGTGTTATTACTTCTCTGGCAGAGTTTGAGGAAGAATCTGTCAGAGTTTTTTTACTATGATTTTAACCGGAGTAGTTAAGATCATATTGCTGTTCTCGGCCATCTGAGGGAGGTAAAGGCTTCAGATCAGGGGACAGCGGGCAGATGAATCTGCATTGAGGTATGTAGCAGTTTTTATTTTCTGAATGGAATTGATGAGAAAATCCTGCCATACCGTTAAAATGACATGTATGTATACACTTCAGTATTCTGGGGATGGTATTTCACCGGAACTACTCTGTTAAAGGTCACTAATCCTTTTAATAACTATTTATCATGTTAAACGTTTTTGCTGGAATGTAGAATCGTTTACATTGCTGAGGTACTGTGTGAATAAATATTTGGGCATTATTTTCCACTTGGCAGTTTTTTTGCTTTAATTGTGACAGTTTCGTTTCTCTTCACTGCTGTGTGGGAGAGGGAGGGGCCGTTTTTGGCGCTCTTTGCTACGCATCAAAAAATACCAGTCAGTTACTTTTATTTTTCCTGCATGATCCGGTTCATCTCTGATAGATCTCAGGGGTCTTCAAACTTCTTTGAAGGGAGGTAAATTCTCTCAGCAGAGCTGTGAGAATTCTTATAGTGACTGTGAATAAAAACGTTGTTTTGTATTTTTTATGTCATATTTAATTATTGTTATTTTACTAATGGGAACAAACCTTTGCTAAAAGTTTTGTTGTTTTAAAGTTTGATGCTATAACTGTTTTTCAGTTCACTATTTCAACTGTCATTTAATCGTTAGTACCTCTTTGAGGCACAGTACGTTTTTTGCTAAAAAAGATTATAACCAAGTTGTAAGTTTTTTGCTAGTGTGTTAAACATGTCTGACTCAGAGGAAGATATCTGTGTCATTTGTTCCAATGCCAAGGTGGAGCCCAATAGAAATTTATGTACTAACTGTATTGATTCTACTTTAAATAAAAGTCAATCTGTACAATGTGAACAAATTTCACCAAACAGCGAAGGGAGAGTTATGCCGACTAACTCGCCTCACGCGGCAGTACCTGCATCTCCCGCCCGGGAGGTGCGTGATATTTTGGCGCCTAGTACATCTGGGCGGCCATTACAGATAACATTACAAGATATGGCTACTGTTATGACTGAAGTTTTGTCTAAATTACCAGAACTAAGAGGCAAGCGTGATCACTCTGGGGTGAGAACAGAGTGCGCTGACAATGCTAGGGCCATATCTGATACTGCGTCACAGCTCGCAGAGCATGAGGACGGAGAGCTTCATTCTGTGGGTGACGGTTCTGATCCAAACAGATTGGACTCAGATATTTCAAATTTTAAATTTAAATTGGAGAACCTCCGTGTATTACTAGGGGAGGTCTTAGCAGCTCTCAACGATTGTAACACCGTTGCAATACCAGAGAAACTGTGTAGGTTGGATAAATACTTTGCGGTACCGGCGAGTACTGACGTTTTTCCTATACCTAAGAGACTAACTGAAATTGTTACTAAGGAGTGGGATAGACCCGGTGTGCCGTTCTCACCCCCTCCAATATTTAGAAAGATGTTTCCAATAGACGCCACCACTCGGGACTTATGGCAAACGGTCCCCAAGGTGGAGGGAGCAGTTTCTACTTTAGCTAAGCGTACCACTATCCCGGTGGAGGATAGCTGTGCTTTCTCTGATCCAATGGATAAAAAATTAGAGGGTTACCTTAAGAAAATGTTTGTTCAACAAGGTTTTATATTACAACCCCTTGCATGTATCGCGCCGATTACGGCTGCGGCAGCATTTTGGATTGAGTCGCTTGAAGAGAACCTTAGTTCATCTACGCTAGACGACATTACGGACAGGCTTAGAGTCCTTAAACTAGCTAATTCCTTCATTTCGGAGGCCGTAGTACATTTAACCAAACTTACGGCTAAGAACTCAGGATTCGCCATACAGGCACGTAGGGCGCTGTGGCTAAAATCCTAGTCAGCTGATGTTACTTCTAAGTCCAAATTACTTAATATACCTTTCAAGGGGCAGTCTTTATTTGGGCCCGGTTTGAAAGAGATTATCGCTGACATTACAGGAGGTAAGGGCCACGCCCTACCTCAAGACAAAGCCAAAGCTAAGGCTAGACAGTCTAATTTTCGTCCCTTTCGGAACTTTAAAACAGGAGCAGCATCAACCTCCACTGCACCAAAACAGGAAGGAGCTGTTGCTCGTTACAGGCAAGGCTGGAAGCCTAACCAGTCCTGGAACAAGAGCAAGCAGGCCAGGAAACCTGCTGCTGCCCCAAAGACAGCATGAACCGAGAGCCCCCGATCCGGGACCGGATCTAGTAGGGGGCAGACTCTCTCTCTTCGCCCAGGCCTGGGCAAGAGATGTTCAGGATCCCTGGGCACTAGAGATCATATCTCAGGGATACCTTCTAGACTTCAAAATATCTCCCCCAAGAGGGAGATTTCATCTGTCAAGGTTGTCAACAAACCAGATAAAGAGAGAAGCGTTTCTACGCTGCGTACAAGATCTGTTAATAATGGGAGTGATCCATCCGGTTCCGCGGTCGGAACAAGGACAAGGGTTCTACTCAAACCTGTTTGTAGTTCCCAAAAAAGAGGGAACTTTCAGGCCAATCTTAGATTTAAAGATTCTAAACAAATTCCTAAGAGTTCCATCGTTCAAAATGGAAACTATTCGGACAATCTTACCCATGATCCAAGAGGGTCAGTACATGACCACAGTGGATTTAAAGGATGCTTACCTTCACATACCGATCCACAAAGATCATCACCGGTATCTAAGGTTTGCCTTCTTAGACAGGCACTACCAGTTTGTAGCTCTTCCATTCGGATTGGCTACGGCTCCAAGAATCTTCACAAAGGTTCTGGGTGCCCTTCTGGCGGTACTAAGACCGCGAGGGATTTCGGTAGCTCCATACCTAGACGACATTCTAATACAAGCTTCAAGCTTTCAAACTGCCAAGTCTCATACAGAGTTGGTTCTGGCATTTCTAAGGTCGCATGGATGGAAAGTGAACGAAAAGAAGAGTTCTCTTTTTCCTCTCACAAGAGTTCCATTCTTGGGGACTCTTATAGATTCTGTAGAAATGAAGATTTACCTGACAGAGGACAGGTTAACAAAGCTTCAAAATGCATGCCGTGTCCTTCATTCCATTCAACACCCGTCAGTAGCTCAATGCATGGAGGTGATCGGCTTAATGGTAGCGGCAATGGACATAGTACCTTTTGCACGCCTACACCTCAGACCTCTGCAATTATGCATGCTAAGTCAGTGGAATGGGGATTACTCAGATTTGTCCCCTACTCTGAATCTGAATCAAGAGACCAGAAATTCTCTTCTATGGTGGCTTCATCGGCCACACCTGTCCAGGGGGATGCCATTCAGCAGGCCAGACTGGACAATTGTAACAACAGACGCCAGCCTACTAGGTTGGGGCGCTGTCTGGAATTCTCTGAAGGCTCAGGGACTATGGAATCAGGAGGAGAGTCTCCTTCCAATAAACATTCTGGAATTGAGGGCAGTTCTCAATGCCCTTCTAGCTTGGCCCCAATTAACAACTCGGGGGTTCATCAGGTTTCAGTCGGACAACATCACGACTGTAGCTTACATCAACCATCAGGGAGGGACAAGAAGCTCCCTAGCAATGGTGGAAGTATCAAAGATAATTCGCTGGGCAGAGTCTCACTCTTGCCACCTGTCAGCAATCCACATCCCGGGAGTGGAGAACTGGGAGGCGGATTTCTTGAGTCGCCAGACTTTTCATCCGGGGGAGTGGGAACTTCATCCGGAGGTCTTTGCCCAAATACTTCGACGTTGGGGCAAACCAGAGATAGATCTCATGGCGTCTCGCCAGAACGCCAAACTTCCTCGCTACGGGTCCAGATCCAGGGATCCGGGAGCGGTTCTGATAGATGCTTTGACAGCACCTTGGAACTTCGGGATGGCTTATGTGTTTCCACCCTTTCCGCTGCTTCCTCGATTGATTGCCAAAATCAAGCAGGAGAGAGCATCAGTGATTCTAATAGCGCCTGCATGGCCACGCAGGACTTGGTATGCAGATCTAGTGGACATGTCATCCTGTCCGCCTTGGTCTCTACCTCTAAGACAGGACCTTCTGATACAGGGTCCATTCAAACATCAAAATCTAACTTCTCTGAAGCTGACTGCTTGGAAATTGAACGTTTGATTTTATCAAAACGTGGTTTTTCTGAGTCGGTTATTGATACCCTGTTACAGGCTAGGAAGCCTGTTACCAGAAAGATTTACCATAAAATATGGCGTAAATACCTATACTGGTGCGAATCCAAACATTACTCCTGGAGTAAGGTTAGGATCTCTAGGATATTGTCTTTTCTACAAGAAGGATTAGAAAAGGGTTTATCAGCTAGTTCATTAAAGGGACAGATTTCAGCTCTGTCCATCTTGTTACACAGGCGTCTGTCAGAAAATCCAGACGTCCAGGCTTTTTGTCAGGCTTTAGCTAGGATCAAGCCTGTGTTTAAAGCTGTTGCTCCGCCATGGAGTTTAAACTTAGTTCTTAACGTTTTACAGGGTGTTCCATTTGAACCCCTTCATTCCATTGATATAAAATTGTTATCTTGGAAAGTTCTGTTTTTAATGGCTATTTCCTCGGCTCGAAGAGTCTCTGAGTTATCAGCCTTACATTGTGATTCTCCTTATCTGATTTTTCACTCAGACAAGGTGGTTCTGCGTACTAAACCTGGGTTCTTACCTAAGGTGGTCACTAACAGGAATATCAATCAAGAGATTGTTGTTCCATCCTTGTGTCCAAATCCTTCTTCAAAGAAGGAACGTCTTCTACACAATCTGGATGTAGTTCGTGCCCTCAAGTTCTACTTGCAGGCAACTAAAGATTTTCGCCAAACTTCTTCCCTGTTTGTCGTTTATTCTGGACAGAGGAGAGGTCAAAAAGCTTCTGCTACCTCTCTCTCTTTTTGGCTTCGTAGCATAATACGTTTAGCCTATGAGACTGCTGGTCAGCAGCCTCCTGAAAGAATTACAGCTCACTCCACTAGAGCTGTGGCTTCCACTTGGGCCTTTAAGAATGAGGCCTCTGTTGAACAGATTTGCAAGGCTGCAACTTGGTCTTCGCTTCATACTTTTTCCAAATTTTACAAATTTGACACTTTTGCTTCTTCGGAGGCTATTTTTGGGAGAAAGGTTCTTCAGGCAGTGGTTCCTTCTATATAATGAGCCTGCCTATCCCTCCCGTCATCCGTGTACTTTTGCTTTGGTATTGGTATCCCAGAAGTAATGATGACCCGTGGACTGATCACACATAACAGAAGAAAACATAATTTATGCTTACCTGATAAATTCCTTTCTTCTGTTGTGTGATCAGTCCACGGCCCGCCCTGTTTTAAGGCAGGTAAATATCTTTTAAATTATACTCCAGTCACCACTTCACCCTTGGTTACTCCTTTCTCGTTGATTCTTGGTCGAATGACTGGGACTGACGTAGAGGGGAGGAGCTATATGCAGCTCTGCTGGGTGAATCCTCTTGCATTTCCTGTTGGGGAGGAGTTATATCCCCGAAGTAATGATGACCCGTGGACTGATCACACAACAGAAGAAAGGAATTTATCAGGTAAGCATAAATTATGTTTTGCTATTGTGGCGCGCAGAGCGCTTTGGCTAAAGTCTTGGTCAGCGGATGTGTCCTCCAAGAACAAATTGCTTAACATCCCTTTCAAAGGTAAAACGCTGTTTGGCCCTGACTTGAAAGAGATTATTTCAGACATCACTGGGGGAAAGGGCCACGCCCTTCCTCAGGATAGGTCTTTTAAGGCTAAAAATAAGCCAAATTTTCGTCCCTTTCACAGAAACGGACCAGCCTCAAATTCTACACCCTCTAAGCAAGAGGGTAATAGTTCTCAAACCAAACCAGCCTGGAGACCGATGCAAGGCTGGAACAAGGGTAAGCAGGCCAAGAAACCTGCCACTGCTACTAAAACAGCATGAAGTGTTGGCCCCCGATCCGGGACCGGATCTGGTGGGGGGCAGACTCTCTCTCTTTGCTCAGGCTTGGGCAAGAGATGTTCAGGATCCTTGGGCGCTAGAAATAGTTTCTCAAGGTTATCTCCTGGAATTCAAGGAACTACCCCCAAGGGGGAGGTTCCACAGGTCTCAATTGTCTTCAAACCAAATAAAAAGACAGGCATTCTTACATTGTGTAGAAGACCTGTTAAGAATGGGAGTGATTCATCCTGTTCCATTAGGAGAACAAGGGATGGGGTTTTACTCCAATCTGTTCATAGTTCCCAAAAAAGAAGGAACATTCAGATCAATTTTAGATCTCAAGATTCTAAACAAATTTCTCAGGGTTCCATCGTTCTAAATGGAAACCATTCGAACAATTCTTCCTACCATCCAGGAAGGTCAATTCATGACCACGGTGGATTTAAAGGATGCGTATCTACATATTCCTATCCACAAGGAACATCATCGGTTCCTAAGGTTTGCCTTTCTGGACAAGCATTACCAGTTTGTGGCACTTCCATTCGGATTAGCCACTGCTCCAAGGATTTTCATAAAGGTACTAGGGTCCCTTCTAGCGGTGCTAAGACCAAGGGGCATTGCAGTAGTACCTTACTTGGACGACATACTGATTCAAGCGTCGTCTCTGTCAAAAGCAAATGCTCATACGGACATTGTCCTAGCCTTTCTCAGATCTCACGGGTGGAAGGTGAACATAGAAAAAAGTTCTCTGTCCCCATCAACAAGAGTTCCCTTCTTGGGAACAATAATAGACTCCTTAGAAATGAAGATTTTTCTGACAGAGGCCAGAAAATCAAAACTTCTAAGCTCTTGTCAAGTACTTCATTCTGTTCTTCTTCCTTCCATAGCGCGGTGCATGGAAGTAATAGGTTTGATGGTTGCGGCAATGGACATAGTTCCTTTTGCACGAATTCATCTAAGACCATTACAACTGTGCATGCTCAGACAGTGGAATGGGGATTATACAGACTTGTCTCCGACGATCCAAGTAGATCAGGGAACCAGAGATTCACTCCGTTGGTGGCTGACCCTGAACAACCTGTCACAGGGAATGAGCTTCCGCAGACCAGAGTGGGTCATTGTCACGACCGACGCCAGTCTGGTGGGCTGGGGCGCGGTCTGGGAACCCCTGAAAGCTCAGGGTCTATGGTCTCAGGAAGAATCTCTTCTCCCGATAAACATTCTGGAACTGAGAGCGATATTCAATGCTCTCAAAGCTTGGCCTCAACTAGCAAAGGCCAAATTCATAAGGTTCCAATCAGACAACATGACGACTGTTGCATATATCAACCATCAGGGGGGAACAAGGAGTTCCCTGGCGATGGAAGAAGTGAACAAAATAATTCAATGGGCGGAGAATCACTCCTGCCACTTGTCTGCAATCCACATCCCAGGAGTGGAAAATTGGGAAGCGGATTTTCTGAGTCGTCAGACTTTTCATCCGGGGGAGTGGGAACTCCATCCGGAAATCTTTGCCCAAATAACTCAATTATGGGGCATTCCAGACATGGATCTGATGGCGTCTCGTCAGAACTTCAAGGTTCCTTGCTACGGGTCCAGATCCAGGGATCCCAAGGCGACTCTAGTAGATGCACTAGTAGCACCTTGGACCTTCAACCTAGCCTATGTATTCCCACCGTTTCCTCTCATTCCCAGGCTGGTAGCCAGGATCAATCAGGAGAGGGCTTCTGTGATCTTGATAGCTCCTGCGTGGCCACGCAGGACTTGGTATGCAGACCTGGTGAATATGTCATCGGCTCCACCATGGAAGCTACCTTTGAGACAGGACCTTCTTGTTCAAGGTCCATTCGAACATCCGAATCTGGCTTCACTCCAACTGACTGCTTGGAGATTGAACGCTTGATTTTATCAAAGCGTGGTTTTTCAGATTCTGTCATTGATACTCTTATTCAGGCTAGAAAGCCTGTAACTAGGAAAATTTACCATAAAATATGGGAAAAATATATCTGTTGGTGTGAATCTAAAGGATTCCCATGGAACAAGATAAAAATTCCTAAGATTCTATCCTTTCTACAAGAGGGTTTGGAGAAAGGATTATCTGCAAGTTCTTTTAAGGGACAGATTTCTGCTTTATCTGTCTTACTTCACAAAAAGCTGGCGGCTGTGCCAGATGTTCAAGCTTTTGTTCAGGCTCTGGTTAGAATCAAGCCTGTTTACAAACCTTTGACTCCTCCTTGGAGTCTCAATTTAGGGTTCCGTTTGAACCCTTACATTCCGTAGATCTTAAGTTACTATCTTGGAAAGTTTTGTTTTTGGTTGCAATTTCTTCTGCTAGAAGAGTTTCAGAGTTATCTGCTCTGCAGTGTTCTCCTCCTTATCTGGTGTTCCATGCAGATAAGGTGGTTTTGCGTACTAAACCTGGTTTTCTTCCGAAAGTTGTTTCTAACAAAAATATTAACCAGGAGATAGTTGTGCCTTCTTTGTGTCCGAATCCAGTTTCAAAGAAGGAACGTTTGTTACACAATTTGGATGTAGTTCATGCTCTAAAATTCTATTTAGAGGCTACAAAGGATTTCAGACAAACATCTTCCTTGTTTGTTGTTTATTCTGGTAAAAGGAGAGGTCAAAAAGCAACTTCTACCTCTCTCTCTTTTTGGCTTAAAAGCATCATCCGATTGGCTTATGAGACTGCCGGACGGCAGCCTCCTGAAAGAATCACAGCTCACTCCACTAGGGCTGTGGCTTCCACATGGGCCTTCAAGAACGAGGCTTCTGTTTATCAGATATGTAAGGCAGCGACTTGGTCTTCACTGCACACTTTTACCAAATTTTACAAATTTGATACTTTTGCTTCTTCTGAGGCTATTTTTGGGAGAAAGGTTTTGCAAGCCGTGGTGCCTTCCATCTAGGTGACCTGATTTGCTCCCTCCCATCATCCGTGTCCTAAAGCTTTGGTATTGGTTCCCACAAGTAAGGATGACGCCGTGGACCGGACACACCTATGTTGGAGAAAACAGAATTTATGCTTACCTGATAAATTACTTTCTCCAACGGTGTGTCCGGTCCACGGCCCGCCCTGGTTTTTTTAATCAGGTCTGATGAATTATTTTCTCTAACTACAGTCACCACGGTATCATATGATTTCTCCTATGCATATTCCTCCTTTACGTCGGTCGAATGACTGGGGTAGGCGGAGCCTAGGAGGGATCATGTGACCAGCTTTGCTGGGCTCTTTGCCATTTCCTGTTGGGGAAGAGAATATCCCACAAGTAAGGATGACGCCGTGGACCGGACACACCGTTGGAGAAAGTAATTTATCAGGTAAGCATAAATTCTGTTTTTTCTCTGCTTATGTGTGTTGTGAGCATATTTTATATATACAGTATATATATATATATATATATATATATATATATATATATATATATAAACAAAATTTATGCTTACCTGATAAATTTCTTTCTCTTGTGGTGTATCCAGTCCACGGGTTCATCCATTACTTGTGGGATATTCTCCTTCACAACAGGAAGCTGCAAGAGGAGTCTATATAGCTCCTCCCCTAACTGCCACCCCCAGTCATTCGACTGAAGACAAGCAAGAAAAAGGAGAAACTATAGGGTGCAGTGGTGACTGTAGTTTAAAAATAAAAAACACCTGCCTTAAAGTGACGGAGGGCCGTGGACTGGATACACCACAAGAGAGAGAAATTTATCAGGTAAGCATAAATTTTGTTTTCTCTTATAAGGTGTATCCAGTCCACGGGTTCATCCATTACTTGTGGGATACCAATACCAAAGCTTTAGGACACGGATGAAGGGAGGGACAAGGCAGGCACTTAAACGGAAGGCACCACTGCCTTCAAGACCTTTCTCCCAAAAATAGCCTCAGAGGAAGCAAAAGTATCAAATTTGTAGAATTTAGAAAAAGTATGAAGCGAAGACAGAGGCCTCATGTTTAAAAGCCCATGTGGAAGCTACCGCTCTAGTAGAATAAGCTGTAATTCTTTGAGGAGGCTGCTGGCCAGCAGTCTCATAAGCTAAACGGATTATGCTTCTCAGCCAAAAAGAAAGAGATGTTGCCGAAGCCTTTTGGCCTCTCCTCTTTCCAGAGTAGACAACAAACAATGCATATGTTTCACGAAAATCCTTAGTAGCTTGCAAATAAAACTTTAAAGCATGAACCACGTCAAGATTGTGTAACAGACGTTCCTTCTTTGAAGAAGGATTAGGACACAGTGACGGAACAACAATTTCCTGATTGATATTCCTATTAGATACTACCTTAGGAAGAAACCCAGGTTTGGTACGCAAAACTACCTTATCTGCATGGAAGATCAGATAAGGGTAATCACACTGCAAGGCAGATAACTCTGAAACTCTTCGAGCCAAAGAGATAGCTACTAAAAACATAACTTTCCAAGATAAAAGCTTGATATCTATGGAATGCAAGGGTTCAAACAGAACCCCTTGAAGAACTTTAAGAACTAAATTTAAACTCCATGGCGGAGAAACAGGTTTAAACACAGGCCTCATTCTAACCAAAGCCTGACAAAACGCGTGAACGTCTGGAACATCAGCCAGGCGCTTGTACAAAAGAATAGACAGAACAGAAATCTGTCCCTTTAAGGAACAAGCCGATAATCCCTTTTCCAATCCTTCTTGGAGAAAAGATAGTATCCTAGGAATCCTGACCTTACTCCACGAGTAACCCTTGGATTCATACCAATGAAGATATTTACACCATATCTTATGATAAATTTTCTGGTGACAGGCTTTCGAGCCTAAATCAAGGTATCAATGACCGACTCGGAGAAACCACGTTTTGATAAAATCAAGCGTTAAATCTCCAAGCAGTCAGACGCAGAGAAATTAGATTTGGATGTTTGAATGGACCTTGGAGTAGAAGGTCCTGCCTCAGCGGCAGAGTCCATGGTGGAGAGGATGACATGTCCACCAGATCCGCATGCCAAGTCCTGCATGGCCACGCAGGTGCTATCAAAATCACGGAAGCTCTCTCCTGCTTGATCTTGGCAATCAGTCGAGGGAGGAGAGGAAACGGTGGAAACACATAAGCCAGGTTGAAGGACCAGGGCACTGCTAGAGCATCTATCAGCACTGCCTGGGGATCCCTTGACCTGGACCCGTAACAAGGAAGCTTGGCGTTCTGACGAGACGCCATCAGATCCAGTTCTGGTTTGCCCCAAAGTTGAATCAGCTGGGCAAATTCCTCCGGATGGAGCTCCCACTCCCCCGGATGAAAAGTCTGCCGACTTAGAAAATCCGCCTCCCAGTTCTCTACTCCTGGGATATCGATAGCTGAGAGATGGCAAGAGTGAACCTCTGCCCATAGAATTATCTTGGAAACCTCCATCATTGCCAGGGGACTCCTTGTTCCCCCCTGATGGTTGATATAGGCTACAGTCGTGATATTGTCTGACTGAAATCTGATTAACTTGGTCGCAGCTAGTTGAGGCCAAGCCTGAAGAGCATTGAATATCGCTCTTAGTTCCAGAATGTTTATCGGAAGGAGGGCTTCCTCCTGAGTCTACGAACCCTGAGCCTTCAGGGAGTTCCAGACTGTGCCCCAGCCCAGAAGGCTGGCATC
The DNA here is from genome assembly GCF_027579735.1 of Bombina bombina. Taxonomy (NCBI): domain Eukaryota; kingdom Metazoa; phylum Chordata; class Amphibia; order Anura; family Bombinatoridae; genus Bombina; species Bombina bombina. The sequence continues at coordinate 1,035,551,505 of NC_069504.1, read as the reverse complement.
TGTCGTCACTATAGTCCACTCTGGCCTGCGGAAACTCATTCCCCTGGACAGATAGACCCGAGATAACCACCAGAGAAGAGAATCCCTGGTCTCTTGATCCAGATTTAACAGGAGAGACAAATCTGTGTAGTCCCCATTCCACTGGTTGAGCATGCAAAGTTGCAGTGGTCTGAGATGTAGGCAGGCAAACGGAACTATGTCCATTGCCGCTACCATTAGGCCGATCATTTCCATTCACTGAGCCACTGATGGCCGAGAAGTGGAATGAAGAGCACGGCAAGAAGTTAGAAGTTTTGATATCCTGACTTCTGTCAGAAAATTTTTCATTTCTACTGAATCTATCAGAGTTCCTAGGAAGGAAACTCTTGTGAGAGGAGAGAGAGAACTCTTTTCTATGTTCACTTTACACCCGTGAGACCTCAGAAAGGCCAGAACAATGTCCATATGGGACTTGGCGATTTGAAAAGTCGACGCCTGAATCAGAATGTCGTCTAGGTAAGGGGCTACCGCTATGCCCCGCGGCCTTAGAGCCGCCAGAAGGGACCTTAGAACCTTCGTAAAGATTCTTGGTACCGTGGCTAACCCGAAGGGAAGAGCCACAAACTGGTAATGCCTGTCTAGGAAGGCGAACCTGAGGAACTGCTGATGATCTCTGTGAATCGGAATGTGGAGATAAGCATCCTTTAAGTCCACGGTAGTCATATATTGACCCTCCTGGATCATAGGGAGGATGGTTCGGATTGTCTCCATCTTGAAGGATGGGACCCTGAGAAATTTGTTTAGGATCTTGAGATCAAAGATAGGTCTGAAAGTTCCCTCTTTTTTGGGAACTATAAACGGGTTTGAATAAAAACCCAGCCCCTGTTCCTCTCTTGGAACTGGGTGGATCACTCCCATAACCAGTAGGTCTTGAACGCAACGTAAGAATGCCTCTCTTTTTATCTGGTTTACAGATAGTTGTGAGAGATGAAATCTCCGCTTTGGAGATGAACCTTTGAATTCCAGAAGATATCCCTGGGAAACAATCTCTAGCGCCCAGGGATCCTGGACGGCTCTTGTCCAAGCCTGGGCGAAGAGAGAAAGTCTGCCCCCTACTAGATCTGGTCCCGGATCGGGGGCTACTCCTTCATGCTGTCTTAGAGGCAGCCGCAGGTTTCTTGGCCTGCTTCTCCTTGTTCCAAGCCTGGTTAGGTCTCCAGACTGGTTTGGACTGGGCGAAATTTCCCTCTTGTTTTGCATTAGAGGAAACTGAGGCTGCGCCACTCTTGAAGTTTCGAAAGGAACGAAAATTATTCTGTTTGGTCCTCTTATTGGACCTATCCTGAAGAAGGGCGTGACCTTTTCCTCCAGTAATATCAGAAATGATCTCCTTCAGACCGGGCCTGAATAGGGTCTGTCCTTTGAAGGGGATGTTAAGAAGCTTAGACTTTGAAGTAACGTCTGCTGACCAGGACTTAAGCCATAGCGCCCTACACGCCAAAATGGCAAAACCTGAATTCTTAGCCGTTAGTTTGGTTAACTGAAAAACGGCGTCAGAAAAAAAGGAGTTAGCTAACTTAAGAGCTTTAATCCTGTCTAGAATGTCGTCTAGCGGAGTCTCCACCTGCAGAGCCTCCTCAAGAGACTCAAACCAAAAAGCCGCTGCAGCAGTAACTGGGGCTATGCATGCAAGAGGCTGGAGAATAAAGCCTTGATGAATAAAAATTTTCTTATGGAGACCCTCCAATTTTTTATCCATAGGATCTAGGAAAGCACAACTGTCCTCAACGGGGATAGTTGTACGCTTAGCTAGGGTAGAGACTGCTCCCTCCACCTTAGGGACCGTCTGCCACAAGTCCGGTACGGCGGCATCCATGGGAAACATCTTTTTGAAAGCAGGAGGGGGAGAGAACGGCACACCTGGTCTATCCCATTCCTTAGTAATAATTTCCGAAAACCTCTTAGGGACTGGAAAAACATCAGTGTAAACAGGCACTGCAAAGTATTTGTCCATTTTACACAATTTCTCTGGAACCACAATGGGGTCACAATCATCCAGAGTCGCTAAAACCTCCCTAAGCAATAAGCGGAGGTGTTCAAGCTTAAATTTAAACGCTGTCATTTCAGAATCAGACTGAAGCAACGCCTTCCCTGAGTCTGAAATGTCACCCACAGATAGCTCACCTGCCTCGGCTTCTGAGTATTGTGAGGGTATATCGGACACAGGCATTAAAGCGTCAGAAAGCTCTGTATTAGTTCTAGCCCCAGAGCTGTCTCGCTTTCCTTGTAACCCTGGCAGTTTGGAAAATACCTCTGTGAGGGTAGCATTCATAACTGCCGCCATGTCCTGTAAGGTAAAAGAATTAGACGCGCTAGATGTACTTGGCGTCACGAGCGGGTGTTATAGGTTCTGACACATGGGGAGAGCTAGATGGCATAATCTCCCTTTTTTCAGTCAGAGAATCCCCTGGAGATAAATCTTTAAGCTTCATAATATGGTCTTTATAGTTTATAGAAATTTCAGTACATTTGGTACACATTCTAAGAGGGGGTTCTACCATGGCTTCTAATCATATTGAACAAGGAGTTTCCTCTATGTCAGACATGTTTAACAGACTAGTAATGAGACAAGCAAGCTTGGAAAACACTTTAATAAAGGTGAAACAGCAATTAAACAAAAATGTTACTGTGCCTTTAAGAGAAAAAAAAAAAACTAACACTTAAACTGCAAAACAGTGTAAAAATATAGTAAAGTCTTTGAAATTTTTACAGTGTGTGTAAGGGACTAAAGCAACATTACACCCATTTGCAAATGGATGATTAACCCCTTAGGCCCCAAACCGGATTTAAAAACGAAAACGTTACAAGACAGTTAAGCACCCTGCCACAGCTCTGCTGAGGCTCCTACCTGCCCTCAAGTACGATTTTGTGCAGAAATAAACCCCTTATAATGGTCCTCAGGTGCCAGAGGACTCCTCTAGGGAAGCTGGATGTCTCAGTCTGAATTAAAACTGCGCATTTAGAGAGCTAAAATAGGCCCCTCCCACCATGTACTGGATGCCAGAGGGGCCTTAAGAAAATACTCCTAGGAGTATCTGATTAGCCATGTGGAAACTAGGCCCCAAATAAAGAGTTATCTCCCTCAGAGAAAAAAACGTCCTATTTTTGAATTCATGTAAACATTTAAATGTCACTAAGTAATAAGAGTATTACCCTGTTTTGTAAGCATGATCCCAGTCGCTGTTAAATCACTGCATCAGGCTTACCTCAAATACACAATGCTCTGTCAGCATTTTCTAGAACTCATTCATCTCTCTAGAAATAAATATACTGAACATACCTCAAAGCAGGTAATCTGCAGACCATTCCCCCAACTGAAGTTGTCCCATACTCTTCAGTTATGTGTGAGAACAGCAATGGACCTTAGTTACAAACCGCTAAGATCATCAACCTCCAGGCAGAACTCTTATTCTAATTTCTGCCTGAGAGTAAAACAGTACAACGCCGGTACCGTTTAAAAACAACAAACTTTTGATTGAAGGTAAAACTACACTGTCACCACATATCTCTTGATACTTCCTATCTTGCCGAGAGCTGCAAGAGAATGACTGGGGGTGGCAGTTAGGGGAGGAGCTATATAGACAGCTCTGCTGTGGGTGTCCTCTTGCAGCTTCCTGTTGGGAAGGAGAATATCCCACAAGTAATGGATGAACCTGTGGACTGGATACACCTTACAAGAGAAAAGATATTCTGCGCACATGTATACAATATAATTTAGAAGTGAAGGAAAAATCTTTTCAAGTTAGGAAGTCATTGTGAGTTAACAAGATAGAAACCTACCAGGCTAGTAAGAATTTGCAGCATTGTAAATAATTAGGCTTCTACCTATCTTTAACCCCTTAAGGACAAGGCCCTTTTTTAATTTCTTTCCCTTAAGGACCCAGGGCTATTTTTACATTTCTGCCGTGTTTGTGTTTAGCTGTAATTTTCCTCTTACTCATTTACTGTACCCACACATATTATATACCGTTTTTCTCGCCATTAAATGGACTTTCTAAAGATACCATTATTTTCAGCATATCTTATAATTTACCATAATTTTTTTATATTTTATATTTTTTATTATATATGATGAAAAAATTGGGGAAAAAAAACACACTTTTTTCTAACTTTGACCCCCAAAATCTGTTACACATCTACAACCACCAAAACACACCCATGCTAAATTGTACCAAATTTTGTCCTGAGTTTAGAAATACACTATCTGTCAGGAATCCCTGAATATCCCTTGACATGTATATATATATTTTTAGTAGACAACCCAAAGTATTGATCTAGGCCCATTTTAGTATATTTCATGCCACCATTTTACCGCCAAATGCGATCAAATAAAAAAAAAAATCATTCACTTTTTCACAAACTTTAGGTTTCTCACAGAAATTATTTACAATCAACTTGTGCAATTATGGCACAAATGGTTGCAAATTCTTCTCTGGGATTCCCTTTGTTCAGAAATAGCAGACATTTATGGCTGTGGCATTACTTTTTGGTAATTAGAAGGCCGCTAAATGCCGCTGCGCACCACACTTGTATTAGGCCCAGCAGTGAAGGGGTTAATTAGGGAGCTTGTAGGGTTAATTTTAGCTTTAGGGTAGTGTGGTAGACAACCCAAAGTATTGATCTAGGCCCATTTTGATATATTTCATGCCACCATTTCACTGCTAAATTTGATCAAATAAAAAAAAATTGTTCACTTTTTCATTAACTTTGGGTTTCTCACTGAAATTATTTAGAAACAGCTTGTGCAATTATGACACACATGGTTGTCAATGCTTCTCTGGGATCCCCTTTGTTCAGAAATAGCAGACATTTATGGCTTTGGCATTGCTTTTTGGTAATTAGAAGGCCTCTAAATGCCGCTGCACACCACACTTGTATTATGCCCAGCAGTGAAGGGGTTAATAAGGTAGCTTGTAGGGAGCTTGAAGGGTTAATTTTAGCTTTAGTGTAGAGATCAGCCTCCCACCTGACACATCCCACCCCCTGATCCCTCCCAAACATCTCTCTTCCCTCCCCCACCCCACAATTGTCCCTGCCATCTTAACTTCTGGCAGAAAGTCTGCCAGTACTAAAATAAAAGGCTTTTTTTTTTTTTTTAAATAAAATATCTGTTCAGCTGTGATAAACCCCCCCCTTAGCCCCAACCTCCCTGACCAAACCCCCCCCCCCCCCAACAGCTCTCTAACCATCCCCCAGTTACCTATTTGCTGCCATCTTTGGTACTGGCAGCTGTACCCAGTTTGCCTCCCCCCAAAAAGTTGTTTTTTATTCAATTTGCATTTTTCTGTAGTGTAGCTGCCCTCTCCCCCTCCCAGATCCCTTTATCATTATTTTCCACCCCTCCCTCCCTCCTTCCCATTCAATTACATTGGTGGCAGTGGTTGATGTTTGTGCGCACACACGTGCGTGAAGGCCCCCCCCGCACGCTCCCGGCACCTGGCGTGCACATTGCGCATACAGGAACTGGATGCTGGGTAGCGATGGGCTGCCCACCCGCCTTCCTGCAGCTGCTCCCACCCACCAACGATCGGCACCATCGCTACCGGTGCAGAGAGGGCCACAGAGTGGCTCTCTCTGCATCAGTCTTGGAAAAAAGGTATTGCAGTGATGCCTCAATATCGATGTATCACGTCAATACCTTGAAAGAGGCTGGAAGAGATCAGGATCGCTTCCAGCCGCTTTAAACCCGTAACGACGTACAGGGTACATCGCTGGTCTTTAAAGATTAGTTTGTTTGTGACATACCCTGTACGACGTGCGTCGTTAGGGAGTTAAATCAATCAACTCATCAACTACAGTTCCCCATATCCAGAATTAAAAAAATCTAGAATTATTTTGAAAACATTTTTCCCCACCAGTAAATCACAATTTTCCCTGCCTGGGTCTTTTGTTTGTTTCCTTCATAAGTTGGTGAGAGTCCATGAGCCTTTGCTCCTAGGATTCAACTCCTGGCCACTAGGAGGAGTCGAAGATTCCCAAAACTCTAAGAGCACATAATCTTTTCAACCTCTCTGGTATGCCAATCTTATCTTTGCCTCCACAGGAGAAAGGTGACAAATTGAAGTGCTCCAGATTCTTAGTTCAAAAGGGTACTCAGAGCAATTTGAGGCTCAGTTTACCTCTCAGCTGCTATGTGTGACAGGGGGGTGATTGGAGTATTTGGTAGTGACACAATTATACTCAGTGGGAGTTGGTCAAAAGCCTGCCACAGGTGTCGCGGAGACAAGTCCCTTAGCCTTCGCTGCTGCTCTTGGCACAGCACTGGATGCACTCTACTAGAAGCAGTCATTTCTGCAGCTGGTAAGCACAGTAGAGTGGGTGCAGTTCAGGTTTGTTTGGACATATTATGCACTCACATAGCCTGCAAGCTATTAGCAGGTACTTATTGTATAGTACATTATAGCCAGAGGACAATGTACTATACAGACACAACCATATTTTCTCTAGTCTTACTACATTTTTGTCTAGCTGTACTGTATGAAGAACATTTCAGATTCTCTTAGCGATGTTTTTTTTTTTTTTTTTAAATTCTGAGAATCAGATACGTACTTACTCTGATTTTATATATTAATTTAATTTTCTTTCATGTAATTAGCAATAGTCCATGAGATAGTGACGTATGGGATATACAATCCTATCAGGAGGGGCAAAGTTTCCCAAACCTTAAAATGCCTATAAATACACCCCTCACCACACCCACAATTCAGTTTTACAAACTTTGCCTCCCTATGGAAGTGGTGAAGTAAGTTTGTGCTTGATTTTCTTCTGTGATATGCGCTTCTCAGCATTTTGAAGCTACAGAGTACAGGGAATGTTAGAGGGATGTGAAGAGAGTATCGCCTATTGATTTTATGGTTTTCCTCACGGGAAATCTTTTCAAAGGTTCTATGTTATCGGTCGTAGAGATTCATCTCCTACCTCCCTTTTCAGATAGACGATATACTTTCATATTCCATTACCTCTACTGTTACTGTTTCAGTACTGGTTTGGCTATTGGCTATATGTGGATGGGTGTCTTTCGGTTAGTATGTTTTCATTACTTAAGACACTCTCAGCTATGGTTTGGCACTTTATGTATTAATATAAAGTTTTAAATATATGTATTGTACTTGTATTTTCCATGATTCGGGTTTATGTATATTTCCTTTTGCAGAAAATCAGTTTCATATTTAGGAAAAAACATATTTAGGAAAATATTTTTCTTACCTTTTTTCAAATTGACTGCTTTTTCATTAAATTTTTGCTGGCAAAATTAGGCTCCCAAGGTTGCAAAATGCTGAGGTTTATTGCATCATTTTTGGCGTGAGAATTTTTTTTGGTGCAAAGGGAATTTCTCCAACATTGGTGTGTCCGGTCCACGGCTTCATCCTTACTTGCGGGATATTCCCTTCCCCTATAGGAAATGGCAAAGAGAGCACACAGCAAGAGCTGTCCATATAGCCCCCCTCTGGCTCCGCCCCCCAGTCATTCTCTTTGCCGCTCTGAACAAGTAGCATCTCCACGGGGATGGTAAAGAGTATGTGGTGTTAGTTGTAGTTTTATTTCTTCTATCAAGAGTTTGTTATTTTAAAATACTGCCGGTTTGTACTATTTACTCTACAACAGAAAGTGATGAAGATTTCTGTTAAAAGAGGAGTATGATTTTAGCAGCAGTAACTAAAATCAATTGCTGTTCCCACGCAGGACTGTTGAGCCCAGAGAACTTCAGTTGGGGGGAACAGTTTGCAGGCTTATCTGCCTCAGGTATGATCAGTCATATTTCTAACAAGACATGTTAATGCTAGAAGACTGTCAGTTTTCCCTTAAGGGGTAAGTAAGCCATTTTCTTAGACTCATAACAGATTAAGGCTTACAAATGGGCTCTATACTGGTTGACACTATTGTGGGCTAAATCGATTGATTTATTTCATATTTAGATGGCATTTAGAGTGTTTTGTGAAATTAAAAGCACTTTTGGGAACGTTTTTATTCGCCTGGCATTTAGTTAGACTACTATTTCAGTCAGACAGGCCCCTTCACTCTGGTATGCAGAGGAAGGAGGCCCAGTTTTCGCGCCTCAATTGCGCAGTTTACTTCCATGGCAGTGCATGCAGCTTCATGTGAGGGGTCCTGTGGCATACTAAAACGGACTCAGGAAGGTTTATTTCAGTGCTGAATAACTCTCAGGGAAGGTAAAAAGCCGCAGCAAGGCTGTGGCAGTGATTGTGGTGTACTAAAATTGTTGAATTAAACAAATAGCTCCGGTTTGCTCATTTTAAGGGTTAAAGTCTTGAAACTTGGTGTGCAATACTTTCAAGGCATTAGGACTCTGAGGTGCAAATTTTGTTAAAATCGGACATTGCCTTCATAGTTTTTCAAAATATCAGAAATAAAGTGTGCTTGTTTATTATTTAAAGGGACAGTAACGCTTTTCTTTAAAAACGCTTTTATTGCATTATTAGCCTGCCAAAATTCTGTCTAACATGTCTATACCTTCAGATGGCTTATGTTCTGTGTGTATGGAAGCCAAGGTGGTTCCCCCTATTAATGTATGCGCAAATTGTGTCATAGCGTCCAAACAAAGTAAGGACAGTACTGTCACATTTAATAAGATTGCCCAAGATGATTCTTCTAATGAAGGTAGTGGGGATAGTTCATCATCCGCTCCTTCTGTGTCAACACCAGTTTTGCCCGCGCAGGCGATACCTAGTTCATCTAGCGCGCCAATGCTAGTTACTATGCAGCAATTAACTGCAGTAATGGATAATTCTATAGCAACTCTATTATCCAAACTGCCATCCTACCCTAGAAAGCGTGATTGCTCAGTTTTAAATACAGTAGATGAGCAGGTTGGCGCTGATGACAATTTATCAGTTATACCCTCACATCAATCTGAATTGGTTGTGAGGGAGGGGCTGTCTGAGGGTGAAATTTCTGATTCAGGAAAAGTTTCTCAGCAGGCAGACACTGATATCGTAACATAGTAACATAGTAGATAAGGTTGAAAAAAGACTGAAGTCCATCGAGTTCAACCTATACAAATCTAAAATACTTACAAAAAGCTCCAGTTAAGCTTAAATAACCCCAATAAAATGTGACCCATTTAATACTAGCAATCATATCCATGAATTTTGTTTATATACAGAAATTTATCCAGACTATTTTTAAATGTATCTATGGTATTGGCATTCACTACCTCCTTTGGTAATGAGTTCCACAATTTTATTGCTCTTACAGTGAAAAAACGTTTCCGTTGCAGGAGATTAAATCTCCTTTCCTCCAACTTAAATTATGACCTCTTGTCAGAACCAATTTTCTTGGAATAAAAAGAGCTTCTGTCATCTCTGTATATGGGCCTTGAATATATATAGTAATCATGTCACCTCTCAAGCGCCTTTTTTCTAAAGAGAACAGACCCAGTTTGGCTAACCTTTAAATTTAAGTTAGAACATCTCCACGCCCTGCTTAAGGAGGTCCTAACTACTCTTGATGACTGTGATTCTTTGGTAATTCCAGAGAAATTGTGCAAGATGGACAAATTCTTAGAGGTCCCAGTGCACGCTGATGCCTTTCCGATACCCAAGCGGGTGGCGGACATAGTGACTAAGGAGTGGGAAAAGCCAGGTATACCTTTTGTCCCACCTCCTATATTCAAGAAAATGTTCCCCATTGTTGACCCCAGAAGGGACGCATGGCAAACGGTCCCTAAGGTTGAGGGGGCAGTGTCAACGTTAGCTAAGCGCACAACTATTCCTATTGAGGACAGTTGCGCTTTTAAAGATCCTATGGATAAAAAATTGGAAGGATTAATAAAAAAGATATTTGTTCAGCAAGGTTTCCTTCTCCAACCAATTTCGTGCATTATTCCTGTCACCACGGCAGCGTATTTTTGGTTCGAGGATCTAGAAAATTCGCTCCAAAAAGAGACTCCATATGATGAAGTCATGGACAGAATTCACGCACTAAAGTTGGCTAATTCCTTTGTTTTGGATGCCGCTTTCCAATTGGCTAAGTTAGCGGCGAAAAATTCAGGTTTTGCAATAGTGGCGCGCAGAGCGCTTTGGCTAAAATCCTGGTCGGCGGATGTGTCGTCCAAGAATAAATTGCTTAATATTCCTTTCAAGGGTAAGACCCTTTTCGGGCCGGAATTGAAAGATTATTTCAGACATTACTGGTGGAAAGGGACATGCCCTCCCACAGGATAGGCCTTTCAAGGCTAAGAACAAATCTAATTTTCGTTCGTTTCGCAATTTCAGGAACGGACCAAATCCTAACTCTGCGGCCTCCAGACAAGAAGGCAACTCTTCCCAGCCTAAACCAGCATGGAAACCATGGCAAGGCTGGAATAAGGGTAAACAGGCCAAAGAGCCTGCTGCTGCTACCAAGACAGCATGAAGGGGTAGCCCCCGATCCGGGACTGGATCTAGTAGGGGGCAGACTCTCTCTCTTTGCTCAGGCTTGGGCAAGAGATGTTCCGGATCCCTGGGCACTAGAAATAGTCTCTCAGGGGTACCTTCTAGAGTTCAAGGAACTTTCTCCACGGGGAAGGTTCCACATGTCTCGCTTATCTTCAGACCAGATAAAGAGACAGGCATTCCTACATTGCGTAGGAGACCTTTTAAAGATGGGAGTGATACACCCAGTTCCAACAGCGGAACAAGGGTTTTTACTCAAACCTGTTCGTAGTTCCCAAAAAAGAGGGAACTTTCAGGCCAATTCTGGATTTAAAAATTCTAAACAAATTCCTCAGAGTTCCATCATTCAAAATGGAAACTATTCGGACGATCTTACCAACAATCCAGGAGGGTCAATATATGACTACCGTGGACTTAAAGGATGCGTACCTGCATATTCCTATCCACAAAGATCATCATCACAAAGCAAAGGCTCATACAGACATTGTTCTAGCCTTCCTCAGATCTCACGGGTGGAAGGTGAACGTAGAAAAGAGTTCCCTGTCCCCGTCAACAAGAGTTCCCTTTTTGGGAACAATAATAGATTCTGTAGAAATTAAGATCTTCCTGACAGAAGTCAGAAAGTTAAAGCTTCTAAGCGTTTGTCAAGTTCTTAACTCTATTCTTCAACCTTCCATAGCTCAGTGCATGGAAGTAGTAGGATTAATGGTTGCAGCAATGGACATAGTTCCTTTTGCTCGAATTCATCTAAGACCATTACAACTGTGCATGCTCAATCAGTGGAATGGGGACTATGCAGACTTGTCTCCCCAGATTCAAGTAGACCAGGTAACCAGGGATTCTCTCCGCTGGTGGTTGTCTCACGATCACCTGTCTCAGGGAATGAGTTTCCGCAGACCAGAGTGGGTCATTGTCACGACCGACGCCAGTCTCTTAGGCTGGGGCGCGGTCTGGGACTCTCTGAAAACTCAAGGTCTATGGTCTCGAGAAGAGTCTCTTCTTCCGATAAACATTTTAGAACTGAGAGCGATATTCAATGCACTCCTGGCTTGGCCTCACCTAGCAAAGGCCAAATTCATAAGGTTCCAGTCGGACAACATGACGACTGTAGCGTACATCAATCATCAGGGGGGAACAAAGAGTTCCTTAGCGATGAGAGAGGTATCCAAGATCATCAAATGGGTGGAGGATCACTCCTGCCTCCTATCTGCAATTCACATCCCAGGAGTGGACAACTGGGAGGCGGATTATTTGAGTCGTCAGACTTTTCATCCGGGGGAGTGGGAACTCCACCCGGAGGTTTTTGCCTAGTTAACTCAACTATGGGGCATTCCGGATATGGATCTGATGGCGTCTCGCCAGAACGCCAAGGTTCCTCAATACGGATCCAGATCCAGGGACCCCAAGGCGGCACTGGTGGATGCATTAGTAGCGCCTTGGTCGTTCAACCTAGCTTATGTGTTTCCACCATTTCCTCTCCTTCCCAGGCTTGTAGCCAGGATCAAACAGGAGCAGGCCTCGGTGATTCTAATAGCTCCTGCGTGGCCACGCAGGACTTGGTATGCAGACCTGGTGAATATGTCATCGGCTCCACCATGGAAGCTACCTTTGAGGCAGGATCTTCTAGTACAAGGTCCATTCGAACATCCAAATCTAGTCTCTCTCCAACTGACTGCTTGGAAATTGAACGCTTGATTCTATCTAAGCGTGGATTTTCTAACTCGGTTATAGATACTCTAGTTCAGGCCAGAAAGCCTGTGACTAGGAAAATTTACCATAAGATATGGCAAAAATATATCTGTTGGTGCAGATCCAAGGGATACTCTTGGAGTAAAATTAAAATTCCAAGGATACTTTCCTTTCTCCAAGAGGGCTTGGATAAAGGTTTGTCAGCTAGTTCTCTAAAGGACAGATATCTGCTCTGTCGGTTTTGTTGCACAAACGTCTGGCAGCCGTGCCAGATATACAGGCGTTTGTACAGGCGTTAGTCGGATCAAGCCTGTCTATAGACCTATGACTCCTCCATGGAGTCTAAACTTGGTTCTTTCAGTTCTTCAGGGGGTTCCTTTTGAACCCATGCATTCCATAGATATTAAGTTACTATCTTGGAAAGTTCTGTTTTTGGTTGCTATTTCTTCTGCTAGAAGAGTTTCTGAATTGTCTGCTTTGCAGTGTTCTTCTCCCTATCTGATTTTCCATACAGATAAGGTAGTTTTACGTACCAAGCCTGGTTTTCTTCCAAAGGTCGTTTCCAACAGGAATATTAACCAGGAAATTGTTGTTCCTTCTCTGTGTCCGAATCCAGTTTCAAAGAAGGAACGTTAGTTACACAATCTAGATGTGGTTCGTGCTTTAAAGTTCTATTTAGAAGCAACAAAGGATTTCAGACAGACATCATCCTTGTTTGTTGTGTATTCTGGTAAGAGGAGAGGGCAGAAAGCTACTGCTACCTCTCTTTCCTTTTGGCTGAAAAGCATCATCCGATTGCCTTATGAGACTGCCGGACGGCAGCCTCCTGAACGATTTACAGCTCATTCTACTAGAGCTGTGGCTTCCACATGGGCCTTCAAGAACGAGGCTTCTGTTGATCAGATATGTAAGGCAGCGACTTGGTCTTCTCTGCACACTTTTGCCAAATTTTACAAATTCGATACTTATGCTTCTTCGGAGGCTATTTTTGGGAGAAAGGTTTTGCAAGCCGTGGTGCCTTCCGTTTAGGTAACCTGGTTTGCTCCCTCCCTTCATCCGTGTCCTAAAGCTTTGGTATTGGTTCCCACAAGTAAGGATGAAGCCGTGGACCGGACACACCAATGTTGGAGAAAACAGAATTTATGTTTACCTGATAAATTACTTTCTCCAACGGTGTGTCCGGTCCACGGCCCGCCCTGGTTTTTAATCAGGTTTGAAAAATGTATTTCTTTAAACACTACAGTCACCACGGCACCCTATAGTTTCTCCTTTTTCTCCTAACCGTCGGTCGAATGACTGGGGGGCAGAGCCAGAGGGGGGCTATATGGACAGCTCTTGCTGTGTGCTCTCTTTGCCATTTCCTGTAGGGGAAGAGAATATCCCACAAGTAAGGATGAAGCCATGGACCGGACACACCGTTGGAGAAAGAAATTTATCAGGTAAACATAAATTCTGTTTTTTTTTCCCCATTCCTGAAACTGCCATAATAGGAAATTGATAATTTTGCTTTATATGTTGTTTTTTCTCTTACATTTGCAAGATGTCTCAATCTGATCCTGTCTCAGAAACCACTGTTGGAACCCTGCTGCCTGATAACAGTTCTACCAAAGCTAAGTGTATCTGTTGTAAATTTGTGGAGATTAAATCTCCAGAAGTGGTATAGAATAGTTGTCATGATAAGCTTTTACATGCAGAGAATGTATCCATCAGTACTAGTACGATGCCTGTTGTTCCTTCAACATCTAATGTACATGATATCCCTGTGAATATAAAAGATTTTATTGCTGATGTGATTCAGAAGGCTTTGTCTGCCATCCCGCCTTCTAATAAACGTAAAAGGTTTTTTAAAACGTCTCATAAAGTTAATGAAATTTCAAATGACCGACAACATACTGAATTATCCTCCTCTGATGAGGATCTATCTAATTCAGAAGATACTACCTCAGATATTGACACTGACAAATCTACTTATCTATTTAAAATGGAGTATATTCGTTCTTTGTTAAAAGAGGTGTTGATTGCTTTGGATATTGAGGAAACTAGTCCTCTTGATACTAAAACTAGTAAACATTTAAATACTGTTTATAAACCTCCTGTGGTTATGCCAGAGGTTTTTCCAGTTCCTGATACTATTTCTGATATGATTTCTAAGGAATGGAATAGACCTGGTACTTTTATCCCTTCTTCAAGGTTTAAAAAATTGTATCCTTTGCCAGCACTTAGATTGGAGTTTTGGGAAAAGATCCCCAAAGTTGATGGGGCTATTTCTACTCTTGCCAAACATACTACTATTCCTATGGAAGATAGTACTTCCTTTAAGGACCCTTTAGATAGGAAACTTGAATCTTATCTAAGGAAAGCTTATTTATATTTTGGCTATCTTCTCAGGCCCGCCATTTCTATGGTTGTTGCTGCAGCTGCATCAACTTTTTGGTTGGAAAGTTTAGCGCAACAGGAAATGGATCCTGATTTGTCTAGCATTGTTTGCTTCAACATACTAATCATTTTATCTGTGATGCCATTTTTTATATCATCAAAATTGATGATAGATCTATGTCTTTAGCTATTTTAGCTAGGAGAGCTTTGTTGCTCAAATATTAGAATGCTGACATGGTATCTAAGTCTAGATTACTATCTTTCTTTCCAAGGTAATAATTTATTTGGTTCTCAGTTGGGTTCAATTATTTCAACTGTAACATCGGGGAAGGCAGTTTTTTTTGTCTCAGGATAAAAGACCTAAGGGTAAATCTAAAGCTTCTAACCGTTTTCGTTCCCTTCAACAGAATAAGGAACCTAAACCCATTCCTTCCCCCAAAGAATCAATTGGAAACCTTCGATTTGGAATAAATCCAAGCCGTTTAAGAAACCAAAGCCAGCCCCCAAGTCTCCATGAAGGTGCAGCACTCATTCCAGCTCAGCTGGTGGGGGGCAGATTAAGATTTTTCCAAAGCATTTGGGCAGATTCTGACCAAAATCATTGGATTCAGAGTATTGTCTCTCAAGGGTATCGAATAGGATTCAGAGTAAGACCTCCTGTGAGAAGATTTTTTTCTCTCACGCATTCCCAGCAAATCCAGTAAAGGCTCAGGCTTTTCTGAAGTGTGTTTCAGATCTGGAGCTTTCAGGGGTAATCATACCAGTTCCGTTTCAGGAACAGGGTCTGGGGTTTTATTCAAATCTATTCATTGTCCCAAAGAAAGAAAATTCATTCAAGCCAGTTCTGGATCTGAATATTTTGAATCATTCTGTAAGAGTGCCAACTTTCAAAATGGTGACTATAAGGACTATTCTGCCTTTTTTTTTTTTTAAATAATTTTTGAGGATTAAACAAAATATCATGCAGGGGTTCCATGATATCGTAGCAGAACAAAACACAGGCAATGAGTACCATAGCAATGGATTGGCATATGATCAAATAAGTACAGAAGCTTAACAATAGTGGAATGCCATAATACAGCCAACAATTCAAATTCAAATAACTGTAGGATAACCTAGAAGAAAAAGGGAAATATCAAACGTTCATCCTATGTTTTCTACCTCCTTAACATAGGTGAGGCAACTAATGGACCTACAGCGCGCCCATTATACAGAATAGTAGGAGGGTTTCTATAATATAAGAACCCTTATGTATCTTTTTAGCATTATGGAAACATTTTAAGCTTTTCTGTATCGTGTACATCTAGAATAAAGGGTATATAATACACTCAAACATAAGGGAGGGGGTAATATTAAGTACAAGCAGCTTATTAACATTAAGAGGTACAGTAATCTGGTGGCATGAGAACACATGAAAGAGTGACTATCTCTGATTAGTAATTTTGTAGTAGACAAGATTAATATCCTGTCCCTTGAATTCAAAATATAAACTGTGGGAACATTTTAGTCTAGAGTAGAAACAACCATATTGTCGCACCTACATAATGTATTGTCTGCCTCAGAAAACCAATATCCCTATTAGTCATTGTATTGTTCATAAGCCGCAGGCTCTCAACCCCCCTAGAACACTCGGTACAAATATATGCTTCTTAGAGATAGACTACTTGATTTAAAAAGTAAAAGGGAAGGTTCCATGGAATCTACGTTCCTATGTTTATCAAATAAACCAAAACATTTTGGGGGGCGTGGAAATATTTAGGAAGAACTTGGTTGCAGAAGGATCAAAATTTTGAAACTAGATGGAGGCCAATGTACCAGAATGTTCACTAAACCCCAGGGAGACCTATATAAGACATGTATCTTTGAGATTACCCTAGAGATCAGTGGTGTAACTTTTTAAATGTAAGATGTTCTCTTAGGGCTATTCATATATGGTGTATAGGCAGCCCTTCCGAGGTAAGTCTATATGATAACAGATTAATTATCGTAGGTAAGCAGCTTCAGATCTACACCTATATATAAATATGACCATGGTTGCAGAAGCCAGACAACTCCAGATAGGCTTATTATATAGATATATATGGTATTATATAACCCTTATATGATAGCATAGATTAAATATGACTTTCCCAGCTCAGGAAGTATATAACTATGTTGTTACTTGGATAGATAAGACTATCTCTATGCTGCTGTTGTATACCTTAGTGTAAGTGGTCTAGGAGACTTTAATGTAGTTGTGCATATAGAATACCCCAAAGTAGGACTATGTCAGTACATATGTGTCATCTTTACTAGGCCACCCCGGCCGCAGGTGGCCCAGCAAAATGGGTAAACAAGTATTGGAATGTATCAGACCTAGCTCGACTTGTATTATGCTATAGGTCAAACATTGATTTACACACCCATAGAACCGCAACATTTTTCCTGTAATATAGGCTAATGGGTGTATAGGGTATATGGAGAGAAATGCCTACCATACTTCAGGTTTTAATATGAAACATGGGAGCCATCTAAACATGGGAGCCATGGACTTCACTTCTGCAGGGGGGCTTGAAATGTACTGGCTGAAAAAACAAAAACAAACTATGGCCCCTAAAGTGTACCTTATACAACAGAAAACATTTAACCAATTATATAAACATCATGTATGTAAACATAAGATTAATTACTGATTGCAGAATTATGCAGATCAGGCTGGCAAGCTATCATATATCCTAGAACCTGAACAAGCAAGAAATATATATATATATACATACATACATACATACAAGCAGGTCTTTATCCGATGCCAAGTGTATACTGTTTGAAGTCGCTGACAATAGCTGTGTAGGCCCTGCAGGAAATGTCTCTCTATGGCGTCATTCTGGGTGCCTTGTCCCACCTTGCGCTCAATAACTATAGTCCACTGATGGCTGAGATATCTAGGATCTATTTGTGTCCCTCCTGCTGATGCTAGCACAGACCTTACACCTGGAGATGTCCCATTACCTTCTGGATTGATGTCGGTATAGTCATTTACTTGGTCCGACTCCATTCTGAACCCTCTGCTGTCTGCCGCATGTGATGTTGTAAGTTCACCTCTGCCATTTCCGGGATTAACCAATTGTATGTTCAGGGACAAGAGACTCTTCTTATCCGCATATGGCTGCACTGTACATCCCAAGCCAGACTGGGAAGCGGGTCCAACATTAGTCCTCGGGTTCACCAACACTGCCGGTTGCGCAGTTGAAATTCTTTCCAGAGCTTCCAGGTCACAGCCCTGCATTTCCTCGTATACCCCCTTTAGTGCCGCTAGGGTATTTGTTTCAAATATAGAAAGGCGTCTGCATATCAGGTCTTCCAATGCCTTCAGCACGGCAGAATTCATATGTTCCATCATCTAAGGTCTAATTCTAATATGGGTAGCGTTGGAGGCTGGCAGGCTCAAGTTAAGATGGCTACGTAGGAATAGTTCATAGAGCTTAGACTAGGCTCCTGGTCAGAATAACTATTCTTTTAAGCTGTAACTAGTGCACTCGGCTTGCCTGTTTCCAATGTATAGTTTACACTGCACTATCAGCAACATTTTGTAGTGAATAACGAATAAAAGTTAACATTTTCCAGGAGCTCCATGAAGATGCGTCTTTCCTCCACAACGTTTAGCTCCGACCCCCAGGACTATTCTGCCTTTTGTTCAGCAAGGTCATTATATGTCCACGATAGACTTACAGGATGCATATCTTGATATTCCGATTCATCCAGACCACTATCAGTTTCTGAGATTTTCTTTTCTAGACAAGCATTACCAATTTGTTGCTTTTCCATTTGGCCTAGCGACAGCTCCAAGAATCTTTTTTAAGGTTCTCGGTGCCCTACTCTCTGTAATCAGAGAATGGGGTATTGCGGTGTTTCCTTATTTGGACGATATCTTGGTACCCGCTCAGTCTTTACATTCTGCCGAATCTCACACGAATCAACTTGTGTTGTTTCTTCAAAGACGTGGTTGGAGGATCAATTTACCAAAAAGTTCCTTGATTCCTCAGACAAGGGTTACCTTTTGTTTTTAAAGACACAATGAGTCCACGGATCATCATCCTTGTGGGATATCACCTCCTGGTCAGCAGGAGGAGGCATAGAGCACCACAGCAGAGCTGTTAAATAGCTCCTCCCTTCCCTCCCACACCAGTCATTCTCTTTGTCTACGTTAGTGATAGGAAGAGGTAAAGTGAGGTGTTAGTTTTAGATTCTTCAATCAAGAGTTTGTTATTTTAAGGTTGTGCCAGAGAGTGCTACTTTGTCCTGGGGTGTAGCCTGGTTCTATTTCAGTCTCTACAGTAGAGCTTTGGTGGCTTTAGAGCAATGGGAACTTGTGGGACATAATTCTCTGCGCCTCCCATATTTGTGCTGCCCTATATCCTTCAGTCTGAGGTACTCACTCAGCATTGCATCCTTCTCAGGCCAATGTGAGGGAGAGGACCTCTCAAGCTTGGGAACTGCCTTCCTGCCAGGCAGTGGTTAAGGTAAGTGCTGCCTTCCTGGGACCTAAGGAGTACATTTATTTAAAAATAGCACTATGGAACATAAGGGGTTAATGGTAAAAGCCTTTTTATGTTGGGACTCTTTTTAAACTTTCAACCAAAAGTTTTGTGCAGTGGCATATAGCAGGCACTGGGGCTGGAGATATATTGTTTTTACTATTTGTGGAGGGCTCCGTGGTTTCACTTTGTTTTTTCCGGAGGGGAGACATTGGCCTTTAGGTACGCCCATGATGGGCGGGACTTCCTGTATTTGCGTGCCTTTTCAGTAGCGCGCTGTTTTCCTGTCAGGTTTACTGCTACATTTTGCTGGGCAAGTTTGTTATCTGTTCTAGAGCGGCATGCAGTGTAAGATCATGCGCTTCTAGTACAGATACGTTTAGACTGGTCCGAAATATGCTGGCAGTGTACTGAACGGATAATCTCAAGCAGGGGATCCGGTGTCATTTAGCACGTTAGTAGCACCTCAGCAGGCTGCTGAGGTGCAAAGGTTCATTTAATAAGTCAATTTTCTAACTGCTGTTCTTAAGAAAAGATTCTGACACTTTGCAGAATAATAGTGAAACCGTTTATATTTAAAGGTACAGTAACGTTTTTTTTATAGTTCTTTTTTGTTAATATTTATCATTTTTTCTGTTGATTATTTGATAAATTGTGTTGAAAGATGGACCAAGAGGGTGTGCAATATGTTACATGTGCTTTGTGTCTGGATGCAAATGTGGAACCACCAATCCCCTTCTGTCCTACATGTATTGAAAGGACTGTAAGTTTTAGGGATAACATTTTTACTGAGCCAATCTCCTCTCAGGCAGATGTTGTCCAAGAGTCTTCTGATGAGGGTCAATTTATGCCGCAACTTTCTCCCCAAGCGTCCCAAAAATTAATGCCCCCACCAGCAGTGCCCTGTGCTTCAGCTGTAGTCCCTTTTGGGATTTCATTACAGGACATAGCGTCTCTCATGTCTTCCACTATCTCTGATGCCTTGTCTGCCTTTCCCATGTTGCAGGGCAACTTGTGTTGTTTCTTCAAAGACGTGGTTGGAGGATCAATTTACCAAAAAGTTCCTTGATTCCTCAGACAAGGGTTACCTTTTCTTTTTAAAGACACAATGAGTCCACGGATCATCATCCTTGTGGGATATCACCTCCTGGTCAGCAGGAGAAGGCATAGAGCACCACAGCAAAGCTGTTAAATAGCTCCTCCCTTCCCTCCCACACCAGTCATTCTCTTTGTCTACGTTAGTGATAGGAAGAGGTAAAGTGAGGTGTTAGTTTTAGATTCTTCAATCAAGAGTTTGTTATTTTAAGGTTGTGCCAGAGAGTGCTACTTTGTCCTGGGGTGTAGCCTGGTTCCATTTCAGTCTCTACAGTAGAGGTTTGGTGGCTTTAGAGCAATGGGAACTTGTGGGACATAATTCTCTCTGCGCCACCCATATTTGTGCTGCCCTATATCCTTCAGTCTGAGGTACTCACTGACTCAGCATTGCATCCTTCTCAGGCCAATGTGAGGGAGAGGACCTCTCAAGCTTGGGAACTGCCTTCCTGCCAGGCAGTGGTTAAGGTAAGTGCTGCTTTCCTGGGACCTAAGGAGTACATTTATTTAAAAATAGCACTATGGAACATAAGGGGTTAATGGTAAAAGCCTTTTTATGTTGGGACTCTTTTTAAACTTTCAACCAAAAGTTTTGTGCAGTGGCATATAGCAGGCACTGGGGCTGGAGATATGTTGTTTTTACTATTTGTGGAGGGCTCCGTGGTTTCACTTTGTTTTTCCCGGAGGGGAGACATTGGCCTTTAGGTACGCCCATGATGGGCGGGACTTCCTGTATTTGCGTGCCTTTTCAGTAGCGGGCTGTTTTCCTGTCAGGTTTACTGCTACATTTTGCTGGGCAAGTTTGTTATCTGTTCTAGAGCGGCATGCAGTGTAAGATCATGCGCTTCTAGTACAGATACGTTTAGACTGGTCCGGAATATGCTGGCAGTGTACTGAACGGATAATCTCAAGAAGGGGATCCAGTGTCATTTAGCACGTTAGTAGCACCTCAGCAGGCTGCTGAGGTGCAAAGGTTCATTTAATAAGTCAATTTTCTAACTGCTGTTCTTAAGAAAAGATTCTGACACTTTGCAGAATAATAGTGAAACCGTTTATATTTAAAGGTACAGTAACGTTTTTTTTATAGTTCTTTTTTGTTAATATTTATCATTTTTTCTGTTGATTATTTGATAAATTGTGTTGAAAGATGGACCAAGAGGGTGTGCAATATGTTACATGTGCTTTGTGTCTGGATGCAAATGTGGAACCACCAATCCCCTTCTGTCCTACATGTATTGAAAGGACTGTAAGTTTTAGGGATAACATTTTTACTGAGCCAATCTCCTCTCAGGCTGTCATGTCCCTTTAAATATGGGAGTGTCGGGGCGGAGCCTGGAGGGACCAAGAAATGGCCGCATAAGTGTGGAGCTCCAGGCAGTGTAAAACTGTAAACAAACAGAAAGACCTGAAGATGGAAGCTGGAGGAGCCTAGGGTCATCAGGCTAAGGTCCGGTGTATAGGGGCCATCAGCGGCGACTAAAAAGGGGACAGCAAAGAGAGCTAACGCTTACTTAGAGAAGCGTGTGAGTCGGAGCTGCAGAAAACCCAGCGCGCAAGCAGAAGCCGGAAGGCCACGTGGAGGAGACACAAAAATAAGCTGAGACCCCGATGTGAGGTAACAAAGTATAGCAGCTGGGGACCTCTCATAGCGGGCATAGATAACCAAATGAGCCACAAAAAAATAGACATGCACTAAGGCGGGAGCGCAACATTGGTAGTGATGTGTAAAATGGCGCCATATTAAATTGAAAGGAGCAGGAAGAAGAGCAGCATTGCTTACAGTGGCAAATGATACAACAATTAAGGGACATACCGCTGACAGCAGAATAGGAGAGGGGTCAGTTGTTGAGCCAATTAAGCAACTGAGGCTTCTAAGGAGTGGTCAATAGGGGCACTAACTACACGAGTAGAGAAACAAAACCAAGATGAGGCATATCTTTACTGTTCCTACATAAGGAGTATGAGTGTCATTAGAGTGCACTGAGTCAAGTCACAGAGTTCTAATAACAGGGATCAAGGACATTTCTTAAAAGGGAAAAAAGAAAGACAGTACTGCAAGCAATATTATAACGGTAAATTGGAAAAAGGGTTTTATCATCAGCTGCATATTTTCAATATGACGACAAAAAGGAACTCAAAGGCCACGCCACTAGGCAAACAAAATACAGCCCCTATATTTTTTAAGCCTAATAGAGGAGAAAAATCTCCAGAATCACTTTCACCCAGATCTGAAGGAGGGCAGGCTGATACCATAGGTGATTTAACGGACTTAAATACTCAGGCCCCATTAACAAGAGCTGACTTGGGCAATCTGGTATCAAAACAAGATATCTCCAGTAATTTTGAAAAGCTTCTTGAGAAGATGGAAACCTTACAAAACACAGTTACCAATAGCCTAAATGATCTTAAACAAGAATTGGGTGATCTGGGATCCAGAGTAAACTCTCTTGAAGAGAATGGGGATGCTTTGGCGGATGGATTAAATGAAATTGTAAACCAGACACAGGCCCAGAGACAAGACATAGAGGATATCTATGATAAGTTAGAAGATTTGGAGAATAGGAGTCGCCGTTGTAACATAAGGTTGAAAGGTGTACCAGAGGCGGTGACTCCTAAAGAATTGAATAACTATCTGAGCAGCTTATTCCATGGAATTACAGGAAGTGAAGATGAGACTAAATTTCAAATGGAAAGGGCTCACAGAGCATTACGACCGAAGCCTAAGGGAGAAGAGCCACCGCGTGACATCATTATTAAAATGCTCAAATATCAGGATAAGGAAGAAATACTGACAGCAGCCAGGAGAAACCCTACATTCAAGCACCAAGGAAATGTGGTCCAGTTTTTTCAGGACTTATGTTTAAGAACCCTGCAGAGAAGGGGCGCCCTCAGGCCCCTTACCTCGCAACTAAGGAAAGCCCAGATACCATACAGATGGGGATTCCCTTTCGCTCTGCATGTTACTTGGGAAAACAAAGTGGTTTCTATCAGAGAGCCGGAAGAAATGCCGGACATATGCAGAAAATTGAAATTGGATACTTTAGACATACCTCAACAACCCGTCCCAACAAGATCAGGGGAGAAAGAAAGACCATCTTTCCAGAGGAGATGGACCAAAATGCCGGAAAAGAAGCGGAAAACTTGAATTTATCGAGTTCACCTTGCTAAAAGAAGGAGGAAGAGAAGTGGATTACAGGTCTAGAGATTGTTGGGGATACCCCAATCGTTTCGGATGATAAATAATCTTCTAAGCATAGGAGAATTAACATTGATCTTACAAGGACAGTTCCAGTCATCGGACAGATGAGTATAAGTTTATGTTGTTTAAAGTGTTTTGCTGTTTTTTTTTTGTTTTTTTATTATGCTCCAGGCTACAGAGACAGAGACAAGGGTTTGTTCTCTTCTATCCCTTAAAAATATGATACAAACTATCTGGACTGTTGCAAAGGATATGGACATAAAGGGTGAGGAAAGATGTTGCTAAGGACAATGATTGACCACCCTCTTGTACAGAAACCAATTGATGCTCTGATTAAGGGAGATGACTATCACTGCGACTCCATTAGAGGAGGACGCAGGAGGGTTTATAATAATTGTTTATGTTGTCATCCGTAGCATAAAGACACTCTAGCTGTGATAAGTACTAATCAAAAGGTTATTAAGTAAGGTTAAAAAGAAACATTATTTACACTGCCTGTGTAGGTAATTATAATGTATTCTGTTATTAATGTATTGAAAGTTATTGTTTTTATGTTATGTTTGGGTCTGTTTACAATTGTTTATTGCCAGGGGATGCCAGTTAAAAATAGTGAGGTGACCGAGAAGGTGCTAAGGTCAAGAGAAGAAGGTAGACTGAAGTTGTACGATGAGGGATGGGGCTTTTACTACACACTAGATATTCATAAACAGACAGAAAAGAGAGAACAGAGAAGGGGGAAGAAAGTGAATAATAATGGCGAATAACTTTGTGCTCATCTCGCATAACACGAGAGGTCTCAATTCAGACATCAAAAGAAAGACGGCCATGTCACAGTACCTGAAAAATAAGGCTAAAATAATCTTTTTACAAGAGACGCACTTTGTAAAATCAACTATTCCCAAATTCTGGTCGCATCACTTCCCAACCCACTTTCATGCTACGGTAGAAACTAAGAAAAGGGGGGTGTCAATCTTGATACATAGATCATTAGATTTTGAACTAGATAAGGTGATAAGGGATAAGGAGGGACGATATGTGGTAGTCCAGGGAGCGATACAGGGCACGAAGGTAACGCTGTGCAATGTGTATGCCCCAAACGAATCACAGAATCTGTTCTTCTCGGGATTATCTACATTACTCACGCAGTGGTCACACACCAGATTAATAGTAGCTGGGGACTTTAATGTTAATATGTCTTCTTTTGGTGGACCGGAGACTTCAAAAATTTCAAGTAAACAACATAGACACAATAGTGTTATCAAGTCAATCCGGGGCTCTTTGGAGGAGCAGGGTCTGACCGATTCTTGGGAGGCTTTGGGTAACTCAACACACGACTACACTTACTATTCACCAGCCCATAAGACGTACACGACACTTGACTATATATTTGTCAGTCAGATTTTGGTTCCGAACTTGGTACAATCACAAACTCAAACTTGTGTATGGTCTGACCACTCACTGATACTCTTGGAACTGGCGGGATTAATACACTTCTCCAGACAAAGATCTTGGACTTATAACCCAACTCTGATGAGAGATCCCGAGATATTTGGTAGAATGCAAACAGCATTGTCTG
Organism: Bombina bombina; assembly: GCF_027579735.1. Classification (NCBI taxonomy): domain Eukaryota; kingdom Metazoa; phylum Chordata; class Amphibia; order Anura; family Bombinatoridae; genus Bombina; species Bombina bombina. The sequence goes on along the minus strand of NC_069504.1, from coordinate 1,035,526,626 downwards.
AGTATTGGGAGGTAAACGAAAGATCAGTGGACAACCCGTTGGTGGTTTGGGCGGCTCACAAAGCTGTAGTGAGGGGACTATTGATAAAGGAAAAGGCACTGCAGACCAAAAAATTAACGGCACTAGCTAATACACTAACAAAGGAAATAGAACATTTAGAGATAGAACATCAACGTACATTATCTGAAAGAATATATAAGAGTCTGGTTTTAAAAAGAAGGGAGTTGGCAACCTTGTTAAATGATGCCTCAGTGAGAGCTGCTATGCGGTTGAAAGCTCACTACTTTGTGTTTGCAAACAAGCCGGATCGCTATCTGGCACATAAATTGAGGGAAAGGAATAAGTTCTTCTCAATTCCTAAGCTAATCACTCCAAGAGGGGGGATGACCACGAACCCGCAGGAAATAGCAGATAGCTTTGCGCAATTCTATGAACAACTGTATGATGGAAATAAGGTTGGGGGGAGTAACATAGATGCCCAGATGGCTGAGTTTCTCGACAAAGCCAATTTGAAAACTCTATCAGAGGTGGATCTAGAAAACCTCAGCGGGATATATATCAAGACACATAGACATTAAGAACGGAACGCGACAGGGCTGCCCATTGTCGCCTCTAATATTTGCAATATGTATTGAGCCGCTAGCAGCGAATATTAGGAACATGACAGAAATAAAAGGAGTACAAATAGGAGCGAATGAGTACAAAACTATGTTATTTGCAGATGATGTCTTGTTGACAATCACTAAACCGCTAAGCTCGCTACCATATCTATACAAGGTCCTGGGAGAGTACTCGGCGATCTCAGGGTACAAAATAAACTCTGACAAATGCGAGGCACTGGCGATTAAATTACCCCCACTCACTAAAAAAACAATTGAATTGAATTTTGCATTCACTTGGGCGCATAACTATATTACATATTTGGGGATCAGGATAGGAGACAATCTGACGGATTTGCATAAAAATAATTACACTCCCGTATATAAAGCTATTAGAAACGACCTGAGACGGTGGAGAAAGTGTCATTTTTCGTGGTATGGAAGACTTATGTCCATAAAAATGAATGTGCTTCCACGACTGATGTATCTGTTTAGGGCTATACCGATTAACATCCATTTACCGGACTTGAGGGACTTACAGACTGAGTTGCTGAAATTTTTAAGAGGGGATGGGAGACCGAGAATAGCTGCTAAGGTATTAACATTACATAGACAAGCAGGGGGAGTAGGACTGCCAAATTTAATAGAATACTATCAAGCCTCCAGGCTGGCGCAGACGGTTATCTTAGGCAAACAACAGAATGATTTGGTGTGGCCACAAGTAGAGGCAGCTATAATGGGATGTTCGAGAGCAGCAGATATTTTATGGGAACCCGAAAGAGGTAGGAAAACAAAGGAATATAGGTCACCAATAACGTTGGAAGCACTAAAACTATGGGAGGGAATTGCGAAGAAGATGCAATTGTGTAGACCGGAATCTCTACTGAGACCGGTTAGGTTCCTACTACCTACAGACCTAAGATTAGTTATAGATAAATGGGCAAACAAGGGTCTCTATAGGGTGGCTGACTTTCTTTCAGGTGTCAAAATGCTCACATTTAACTCCATTAGGGACCAAATAAACCCAGAGTAATTGCACTGGTTTATGTATCTTCAAATTAGCTCAGCTATAACATCATATCTGTCGCACAACCAAAATCAACAGCTCACAGAGTTGGAGAGAATGATAATGAGCCCTAATAGGGGGAAAAAAATTATTTCCAAAATATATATCTTAATTCAGAAAGCTACACGCGATCACAAATTAGCAATGACAGAGAGATGGGAAAGAGACTCAAGGGAGGAGTGGGGAGCAGATGAATGGAATGAGCTAGTATTGAACTCTTATAAGGGCCTGATTAGTGCGGACATGAAAGAAAACTGTTTAAAGGTGATGTTTAGATGGTATTTAACTCCCGAGAGGACAGCTCACTTCCACAGGGGATTTGATGGATTCTGCTATAGGGGTTGTAAAGTGACTGGCACATACAAGCACATGTGGTGGGACTGTCGGGAAGTTCAGCTACTATGGGGGAGACTATCCGAACTACTGAGCACATTGTTAGACGAGAGGGTGAAACTCACCATGACACAAGCCTTATTGCATGAAAAGGTGAAGCCATTTAATACGGCAATCAATAGGTTTATTAGAATTCTATGCACATGTTTAAGAATTTGCATTGCTAGGCATTGGAAGGTGGGAGCTCCCTCATGGCAGGAGGTGATGGGGAAAATTACTGAGACATATACAATGTCAGAGTTGGCGGCATGGTCACAGGGTCAGACAGAACAATTCCATAAGACTTGGTTCTATTGGATGCTAAAGAATGGGGGCTAAGAAAGACGGACTGTAAGGAGAAGATAAGGAGTCAGACTAACACGTAGAAACCTGTGTCCTGATTAAACAATTTGCCAGTAGTAGAGGGAGTAGAGGAAGCAAATGGTCATAATCACAACGAGAAACTCACTAGGTGTAATAGTATAGTAATGGCATCTCCTGGTAGGGAGTGGGTGGGTCTGGGAGGGGGGGGGGGAGAGGGAAGATAGTTAAACTATAAGTACTTGGGGAGAGAGACTTATGTGGGCTGATGGATTCACAAAGACATAATGCTGTGAGATCTAGGTGATTTGAAATCTGTTTAAGCCTCATACTGTCACGACCTTAATAAGAACCCTGTTGTACAAAGATGGCATAGGGAAGAGTATTGTTTTGTTTATTGTTGTTGTAACTAAATAAAAAATATTTCAATATAAATATGGGAGTGTCTATCCTGCTTCAGCCCTATATAACTCCTTACCACACTCTCCTAGTTGCTTAGTATTGGAGTATAGGACTGCTACAGCCAAGCCTATCTTCTCTGCAAACTGTGTCTGCCTCTGCCTTTTTTGCCTGTCAGTTCCGGATTTCACAGAGCGGTGACGTCACACGCCATCCTGCTTCACACAGCAGCAACACACAGTTCAGCTGCACTGTCTCCCAGACTGCCAGGACTTGCAAGCTCCTAATTCCTGCGGACCCTCTAATAATTTCTCAAGTAAGACCTGCTCTTAACATTCACTCTCCTGTGACTCAAATCATATATGAGCATACCAGACTCTTGTTTATCATATATATTTGCAATTGCTAAATCTATCTGAGCCAACTTTAACTAGCTATCTTAAAATACTCACTAAAGTTAGTTACTTATTATTTAGCTTTTTGCCTGATCTCTTTTTATTGCCTGTACTACTGAAATTCCAAACTAGTTTGTAATTATATTTTTCTATGTATCCATACTGGGGTTTCTATGTGTTACACTGCTGCAATTGTTTAGTGTTTACTCACAGGTGGCAGCTGTAGTGTAATCACCATTAACCCCTGCTAATAACTGAACTATGATGTCTGGGACTATCTTTTACTCTGATAGTAATTAATGATAAATCCCAGTATTCTTTGAACAACACACATACTATTTTAAGTTTATTCCTTTTAACTCAGCAGTTGAGGTTCTTGAAAATAAATTCCTTGCCTTACAGGATACGGCAAGACTTAAATCCTGACAGAATACTAAGCCTGAAAAATAAGCATGGACCCAGCTGAGTTAACTGCACACATGCAAACCCTTAGTCATAGGGTAGATTTACTCACTGATGGGTTAAATACCCTAAAGGCAGAAAATGATAATTTAAAAGCTTATATAAAAGATATTGTAGAAACAAAAATTCATGCTATAGAACCACAAGTCAGTCTCCCTGAATTATTTAAAGGTGATAGAACACAATTCAGAGATTTTAGAAATGCATGTTTTCTTTTGTTTACCCTAAAACCACAGACATATCCCACAGATAGAGTAAAGGTTCTAACAACCATATCTTTTCTTAGAGGTGAGCCCAGGAGCTGGGCAAACAGTTTTTTTGAAACAAATGATAACATACTCAATTCATTAGATGCTTTCTTTACCGCCTTAGCCCAGTTGTATGATGATCCATATAAACAAATGACTGCCGAAAATGCTATGAGGTCATTGAAGCAAAAGAAAAGATATGTACAGGAGTATATCACTGAATTTAAGAAATGGGCAAAAGATAGCCAATGGAATAACCTTTCTCTAAGGAATCAATTCCGACTAGGCTTGTCTGATGGTATTAAAGATGAGTTATCTTGAGTTGACCTTCCCCCCACCTTAGAAGAATTAATAAATCTCAGTATCACTATTGATAGACGCCTTAGGGAAAGGCAACAGGAAAGGTCTTACCAGGACACCACTCAAAAACGTCATACCCACACCCCTGCACACATACCACCAATAAAGCCCCCCACTGAGCCTATGGACATTGGGTTTGTGAAAGGACCGCTTACAGCACAGGAGAAACTAAGACGCCGCAGTCAAAATCTCTGCATGTATTGTGCAGCAGAGGACCATGGGGTTAAGGACTGTCCTGCGCTTCAGCGACAGAGCCGCGGTAAGACAATGTCACATACTGAATGTTTAGGTAGTTATACCTCTGCTACAACCTACCATAAATTCCCACTTCTTTTACAGTGGGACCAATGTCGCCTCAACGCCAGTGGGATCATTGATTCAGGAGCAACTGCAAACTATATTGATGTACAATATACTAAGGATAATAAAATACCTTTGGTGAAAAAGCAGACTCCTGTGTATTTGCGAGTTATTGATGGTAATAATATGGCCTCAGGCCCCGTAATGTATGAAACTGTACCTTTACTTGTAGTGACACAAGACCATCATAGGGAATTTCAAACTTTTGATGTCATTTCATCCCCCATTGTACCCATCATTCTAGGGTTGAACTGGCTATCACTACACAACCCCTGTATAGTCTGGTCACCATTCTCCATTTGTTTTAACTCTCACTACTGTAAGACAACTTGTTTCCCACCACTCATACTGCATACTATAGAGAAATCTTTAGAATTAGACATACCTCAGGAATATGCTGACTTCAATGACGTTTTTAGTAAAAAAGAGTCCGAAAAACTTCCTCCACATAGGAAGTATGACTGTCCTATTGAGCTCCTCCCAGGATCAGATATCCCTTATGGACACATCTTTCCATTGTCAAAACCTGAACTAGACCACTTGAAAACATACCTTGATGATAACCTAAGGAAAGGCTTTATCCGTCCTTCTACATCCCCAGCAGGTGCGGGGATGTTCTTTGTAAAAAACAAAGACGGATCTTTACGCCCAATAATTGATTATAGACAACTAAATAAAAGGACAGTAAAGAATCGTTATCCTCTCCCACTGATTCCGGAGCTTATTGAGAGACTACAGGGAGCTAAATTCTTTACCAAGCTTGACCTTAGAGGAGCCTATAATTTAATTTGAGTAAGATCTGGAGACAAATGGCTGACGGCGTTCCGCACCCGTTACTGGTTGTTTGAATACACCGTCATGCCATTCGGACTCTGTAATGCTCCCGCGACATTCCAGTATTTGATAAATGATATCTTTAAGGATATCCTGGATGTCTATCTTGTTGTTTACTTGGATGACATATTAATCTATTCCAAGACCTTACCTGAACATATATCACATGTCAGACAAGTCCTTAGCAGATTGAGAAGCAACTCCTTATATGCCAAGGCTGAGAAGTGCATCTTCAACTCCAATAGCAGAACTTTCCTTGGTTATTGCATCAGTGCTTCAGGCATTAGCATGGAGGATAACAAGATAGATGCTGTTAAGAATTGGCCTACCCCTGAATGTAAAAAAGACATTCAAAGATTCATGGGGTTCGCCAATTTCTACCGGAAATTCATCAAAAATTTTGCCTCCTTATCAAGACCATTAACAAACCTCACTAAAGCAAATGTTCCATTTCGTTGGACCCCAGATAGTCAAAAGACTTTTGAATTGTTTAAAGCACAGTTTACCTCTGCACCTATTCTTAGTATACCAGATCCTGAACTACAATATATATTAGAGGTCGATGCCTCGGATTATGCTGTGGGCGCCATTCTATCACAGAGACTCTCTCTCAAGAAACCGTTACATCCAGTTGCCTTCTACTCTCGTATCATGACTCCATCTGAAATACATTACCCCATTGGGGATAAAGAGCTGTTGGCAATCAAGGTCTCCCTTGAACATTGGCGACACTTGTTGGAAGGTACCATTCTGCCTATCATTATTTTCACGGATCACCGAAACCTTCAATTCCTCCAATCCACCAAGACTCTCACCGCACGACAAGTAAGGTGGAATTTATATTTTTCCAGGTTCAATTTTCTTATCACATACAGACCCTCCTCACGGAATGGCAAGGCTGATGCCTTATCAAGACAATACAAGAAACCACCAAACCTACTTAGTAAGTATACTGTCATTCCAACATAAAAGTTCATTGCCTTTTCATTTGATTCCACATCATTCCTTAAGGAAGAACAAGAGAAAGATATTACTAAACCACTAACTGTTATGCAACGGGGCTCAGATGGTTTACATTATCATCAAGACAAGTTATATATTCCCCCATCCACCAGGCAGATGGTTTTACACGCTATACATGATGCACCTCTAGCAGGGCATATGGGCCTTCATAAAACACAAGATTTAGCTAATAGATCTTTCTGGTGGCCAACAATGCATAAGGATATCTCAGATTATATCTCTTCCTGTGGAGTTTGTACCTTATCTAAAAGAAGCAAACGGCCTCACTATGGATTACTTATGCCTGTAGCAACACCAAGTAGACCTTGGGAAGAAATCGCCTTGGATTATATAGTGGATTTACCACGCTCAGGAACTGATACCACAATCCTTGTTGTGGTAGACTTGTTCAGTAAGATGTTTCATTTTATACCATATCGGAAGTTACCCACTGCTGCAGAAACCTTACAATTACTGCTCACTCATGTTTTTAAACATCATGGATTACCTAAGACTATTCTAACAGATCGGGGAACCCAATTCACGAGTAAGTTTTGGCTGGAATTCTGCAAGGCTTTTCAAATAGAGAAAAGATTGTCTACAGCTTACCACCCTCAGACAAATGGGCAGACCGAGAGATGCAACCAATGGTTGGAGCAGTTTCTCAGAGGATTCTGTTGTGATCAGCAACATCAATGGTCATCTTTTCTTCCTTACGCAGAGTTTACTTATAACAACACAGTACACTCTACTACCAAGCTCACTCCGTTTTTTGTTAATTATGGATTCCATCCCACTTTCCATCTTCTACCTGACATCTACTCTTCATCTCCATCTGTCACACAGACTACTAATGACATTGCAACTAATTTCTCATCTGTCCGCTCTGCTATTGATGATGCTAAGCGAATACACAAGCTACATTATGACAAGAGGAGAACTCCTGCACCAAAGTATTCCGTTGGGGATCTAGTTTGGCTCTCCACGAAACATCTGAAGTTAACCACTCCTTCTAAGAAATTGTCGGTCCTCTACGTTGGGCCGTATCCAATAGATCGTATAATAAATGAGAACGCTATGAGATTAAGGTTACCACCTACAATACGTGTACACCCTACCTTCCATGTTTCCTTACTGAAACCGTATCGAGCCCTTAGATCACCTCCTGACCAAGTACCACTTACTCCAGTAACTGTGGACCCTGATACAGAATACGAGGCCCAAGACATATTGGACTCCAGACAGATGAGAGGTACTCTTCAATACCTTGTCAGGTGGAAAGGGTATTCTCCTGACAAACATTCCTGGGAACCCGCAGCTAACATTTCTGCTCCCCGGTTGATCTCTAGGTTCCATCAGCGGAATCCTGATCGCCCGCATCCATGAGCCGCGGAGCTGCTCCTTGAGGGGGGTGTCATATCATGTCCCTTTAAATATGGGAGTGTCTATCCTGCTTCAGCCCTATATAACTCCTTACCACACTCTCCTAGTTGCTTAGTATTGGAGTCTTATGCTATAGGACTGCTACAGCCAAGCCTATCTTCTCTGCAAACTGTGTCTGCCTCTGCCTTTTTTGCCTGTCAGTTCCGGATTTCACAGAGCGGTGACGTCACACGCCATCCTGCTTCACACAGCAGCAACACACAGTTCAGCTGCACTGTCTCCCAGACTGCCAGGACTTGCAAGCTCCTAATTCCTGCGGACCCTCTAATAATTTCTCAAGTAAGACCTGCTCTTAACATTCACTCTCCTGTGACTCAAATCATATATGAGCATACCAGACTCTTGTTTATCATATATATTTGCAATTGCTAAATCTATCTGAGCCAACTTTAACTAGCTATCTTAAAATACTCACTAAAGTTAGTTACTTATTATTTAGCTTTTTGCCTGATCTCTTTTTATTGCCTGTACTACTGAAATTCCAAACTAGTTTGTAATTATATTTTTCTATGTATCCATACTGGGGTTTCTATGTGTTACACTGCTGCAATTGTTTAGTGTTTACTCACAGGTGGCAGCTGTAGTGTAATCACCATTAACCCCTGCTAATAACTGAACTATGATGTCTGGGACTATCTTTTACTCTGATAGTAATTAATGATAAATCCCAGTATTCTTTGAACAACACACATACTATTTTAAGTTTATTCCTTTTAACTCAGCAGTTGAGGTTCTTGAAAATAAATTCCTTGCCTTACAGGATACGGCAAGACTTAAATCCTGACACAGGCAGATGTTGTCCAAAAGTCTTCTGATGAGGGTCAATTTATGCCGCAACTTTCTCCCCAAGCGTCCCAAAAATTAACGCCCCCACCAGCAGTGCCCTGTGCTTCAGCTGTAGTCCCTTTTGGGATTTCATTACAGGACATAGCGTCTCTCATGTCTTCCACTATCTCTGATGCCTTGTCTGCCTTTCCCATGTTGCAGGGCAATCGCAAAATGAAGACCATTCCTTCAGTCAGCGAGGTCTCTGATGCAGTCGTGGCTATTTCGGAAGTCTCTTCTCGCCAATCGGAAGAGGAAGTTAACGTTCTAGCATCTGAAGGTGAAGTTTCAGATTCAGAGGATATTTTACCTTTGACAGATTCGGAGGTGGTATCCTTTAATTTTTAAATTCTTATTTTTTTTTTAAATTAGAACACCTTCGTCTCTTACTTAGGGAGGTTTTAATTACCCTAGTAAACTAGACAGATATTTTGAAGTTCCTTCCTTTACGGATGTCTTTCCAGTTCCCAAGAAAGCCTCTGAAGTCATTGCCAAGGAATGGGAGAGACCAGGTATCCCTTTCTCTCCCTCTCCTATCTTCAAGAAGATGTTTCCAATAGCTGATTCCATTAGAGAGGCTTGGCAGACTGTTCCTAAGGTGGAAGGAGCTGTTTCAACCTTGGCTAAGAGAACTACTATTCCTATAGAGGGTAGTTGTGCCTTTAAGGATCCGATGGATAAGAAGTTGGAGGGATTACTCAAGAAGATTTATGCACACCAGGGTATGCAGTGGCAACCGGCTGTGTGCATAACTAAGGTTACGAGTACGGCAGCTTATTGGTTTGATGCTCTATCTGAGGCCCTCAGATGAGAAACTCCCTTGGATGAGATCCGAGACAGGATAAAAGCTCTTAAGCTAGCTAATGCATTTATTTTGGATGCTTCCCTTCAAGTTATTAAAATTGGAGCGAAAATTTCCAGTTTCTCTATTTTAGCTCGCAGGGCCTTATAGCTAAAGCCTTGGTCTGCTGATGTTTCCTCTAAGTCTAAGCTCTTAGCTATTCCTTACAAGGGGAAAATCTTGTTTGGTTTGGAGTTGAAAGAGATTATATATGATATCATGGGAGGTAAGAGTCATCTTCTACCTCAAGATAAGAGAAATAGACAAAAGGGACGACATTCCTTTCGAAATTTCAAAGGAAATTGTTTCTCTTCCTCCTCTAAACCAGAACAATCTAAGCCTACTTGGAGACCCAACCAGTCTTGGAACAAGGGTAAACAATCAAAGAAGCCTGCTGTTGAATCCAAAACAGCATGAAGGACATGCCCCCGATCCGGGACCGGATCTGGTAGGGGCAGACTTTCCTTCTTTGTTCAGGCTTGGGTTTTGGACGTTCAGGATCCCTGAGCAATAGAAATAGTGTCTCAGGGATACAAACTAGAGTTCAAAAGTTTTCCTCCCCGATGAAGATTTCTTCTTTCAAGATTATCTGCAAACAAGATAAAGAAAGAGGCGTTCTTACATTATGTAAGAGACCTCTCCTCCCTGGGACTAATTATTCCCATTCCAGTACAGGAGCAGGGGCAGGGTTTTTATTCAAATCTGTTTGTGGATCCCAAAAAGGAGGGAACCTTCAGACCTATCTTAGACCTCAAAAGTCTAAACAAGTTTCTCAGAGTTCCATCATTCAAGATGGAGACTATTCATACCTTTCTTCCATTGATACAGGAGGGGCAATTTATGACAACAGTGGATTTAAAGGATGCATATCTACATATTCCTATCCACAGAGATCATCACAGGTTCCTGAGGTTTGCCTTTCTGGACAAACACTTTCAGTTTGTGGCTCTTCCTTTTGGGCCTGGCCATGGCACCCAGAATTTTCACAAAGGTTCTGGGGTCTCTGCTGGCCATTCTAAGACCGCGGGGCATTGCGGTGGCACCTTATCTGGACAATATTCTAATCCAGACGCTATATTGTCAACAAGCAAGATCTCATACCGACATTGTGCTATACTTCCTAAGAACTCACGGGTGGAAGGTAAATCTGGAAGAGTTCCTTAATTCCGAAGACAAGGGTGATTTTCTTGGGAACTCTAATCGATTCTATATCCATGATAATTTTTCTGACAGAAGTCAGGAAATCAAAGATTCTGGATACCTGTCGAGCCCTTCAGTCCACTCCTCGGCCGTCAGTGGCTCAGTGCATGGAGGTAATCGGACTGATGGTGGCAGCAATGGACATCATCCCGTTTGCTCGGTTCCACCTCAGGCCTCTGCAGTTAAACATGCTCAGGCAGTGGAATGGAGATTATGCAGACTTGTCTCCTCGAATAAACCTGGAATAGGAGACGAGGGACTCTCTTCAATGGTGGTTGTCTCCGAATCATCTATCACAGGGAACCTGCTTTTGCAAACCGTCCTGGGTGATTGTGACAACAGACGCAAGCCTTCTAGGGTGGGGAGCTGTCTGGGGTTCCCTAAAGGCTCAGGGAGAATCGACTCAGACAGAGTCTGTTCTTCCTATAAACATCCTGGAACTAAGAGCGCTCTTTAATGCTCTTCTAGCCTGGCCTCAGTTGGCTTTGGCCCAGTTCATCAGATTCCAGTCGGACAACATAACGACAGTGGCTTACATCAATCATCAGGGAGGAACGAGGAGTTCCTTAGCGATGACCGAGGTAGCCAAGATAATCCGGTGGGCGGAGGCCCATTCTTGCCATCTGTCAGCGATCCACATCCCAGGGGTTGACAACTAGCAGGCGGACTTTCTGAGCAGACAGACTTTTCATCCGGGAGAGTGGGAACTCCATCCGGAAGTGTTCTCCAACCTGATTCTCAAATGGGGTCGGCCGGAGTTAGATCTCATGGCATCTCGTCAGAATGCCAAGCTCCCGAGATATGGGTCAAGGTCCAGGGATCCCCAGGCGGAACTGATAGATGCTCTGGCAGTTCCTTGGTCCTTCAGCCTAGCATACCTGTTTTCCCCGTTTGAGCTTCTGACTCGGGTCATTGCTCAAATCAAGCAGGAGAGGGCATCAGTGATCCTCATTGCTCCTGCTTGGCCTTGCAGGATTTGGTATGCCGATCTGGTGGACATGTTATCCCTGCCACCTTGGAGACTTCCATTGAGGAAGGACCTTCTAATTCAAGGACCTTTGCTTCACCCAAATCTAGTTTCTCTGAAGCTGACTGCTTGGAGATTGAACGCTTAATCCTATTCAACCTAGGGTTTTCGGATTCGGTCATAGAGACCTTGATTCAGGCGCGTAAGCCTGTAACTAGAAAGATTTATCATAAGATATGGCGTAAATATCTCTATTGGTGTGAATCCAAGGGCTACTCATGGAGTAGAGTTAGGATTCCCAGAATTTTGGCTTTCCTCCAAGAAGGTTTGGAGAAGGGTTTATCGACAAGTTCCCTAAAGGGTCAGATCTCTGCCTTATCTATTTTGTTACATAAACGTCTGGCAGATGTCCCAGATGTACAATCTTTTTGTCAGGCCTAGGTTAAGATCAGGCCTGTGTTCAAACCAGTTACTCCTCCATGGAGTCTAAATTTAGTTCTTAAAGTTCTTCAAGGGGCTCCATTTGAGTCTATGCATTCCTTAGACATTAAGTTGTTATCTTGGAAAGTTTTATTTCTTGTTGCTATTTCTTCAGCTCGAAGAGTGTCTGAACTATAGGCGTTGCAATACAATTCGCCTTACCTTATTTTCCATTCAGATAACGTAATTTTACGTACTAAACTAGGGTTTCTTCCTAAGGTTGTTTCAGAAAGGAACATTAATCAGGAGATTGTTGTTCCTTCCTTGTGTCCTAATCCTTCTTCACAGAAGGAACGTCTTCTGCACAATTTGGACGTAGTCCGTGCTTTAAAATTTTTCTTACAAGCGACTAAGGACTTTCGTCAGTCTTCTTCTCTGTTTGTAATTTTCTCTGGAAAACGTAAGGGTCAGAAAGCTACGGCTACCTGTCTTTCTTTTTGGCTGAAGAGTATCATCCATTTTGCATATGAGACTGCTCAGCCTCCTGAGAGGGTTACGGCTCATTCCACTAGGGCTGTTGCTTCCTCATGGGCATTAAAAAATGAAGCTTCCGTGGAACAGATTTGCAAGGCTGCAACTTGGTCCTCTCTTCATACTTTTTTCAAAATTCTATAAATTTGACACTTTTGCCTCAGCTGAGGCCGCTTTTGGGAGAAAGGTTCTTAAAGCAGTGGTGCCTTCCGTTTAGGTTCCCTGTCTTGTCCCTCCCTTATCATCCGTGTACTCTAGCTTTGGCATTGTATCCCACAAGTAAGGATGATGATCCATGGACTCATCGTGTCTTTAAAAAGAAAAGAAAATTTATGCTTACCTGATAAATTTGTTTATTTTTAGACACGATGAGTCCACGGCCCACCCTGTTCTTTTAGACAGGTTGTTTTTTTTATTATAAACTTCAGACACCTCTGCACCTTGGCTTTTCCTTTCTCTTCCTAACTTTGGTCGAATGACTGGAGTGGGAGGGAAGGGAGGAGCTATTTAACAGCTCTGCTGTGGTGCTCTTTGCATCCTCCTGCTGACCAGGAGGTGATATCCCACAAGTAAGGATGATGATCCGTGGACTCATCATGTCTAAAAAGAAACAAATTTATCAGGTAACCATACATTTTCTTTTTAGGTTTCCAGATAGATTCAGTGTCCATGACTCTGTCTCTAACAGACAAGAAATGAATAAAATTGGTTTCAGCTTGTCGGAGCCTTCAGTCTCAATCATTCCCTTCAGTAGCTATGTGCATGGAAGTTTTAGGTCTCATGACTGCAGCATGGGATGCAATCCCCTTTGCTCGTTTTCATATGAGACCTCTCCAGCTTTGTATGCTGAATCAATGGTGCAGGGATTATACAAAGATATCACAATTAATATCCTTAAATCCCAATGTTCGACTCTCTCTGACTTGGTGGTTAGATCACCATCGTATAGTTTTAGGGGCTTCTTTTGTTCATCCAACCTGGACTGTGATCACAACAGATGCAAGTCTTTCAGGTTGGGGAGCTGTCAGGGGATCTTTGACAGCACTAGGGGTTTGGAAATCTCAAGAGGTGAGGATACCAATCAATATTTTAGAACTCCATGCTATTTTCTGGGCTCTTCAGGTTTGGCCTCTGTTGATGGGAGAACCGTTCATTTGTTTTCAGACAATATCACAACTGTGGCATATGTCAATCATCAGGGTGGGACTCACAGTCCCCTAGCTATGAAAGAAGTATCTTGGATACTTTCTTGGGCGGAATCCAGCTCCTGACTAATTTCTGCGGTACATATCCCAGCTGTAGACAATTGGGAAGCGGATTATCTCAGCCGTCAGACTTTACATCCAGGGAAGTGGGCGCTTAATCCAGATGTGTTTTCTCAGACTGTTCAGAGGTGGGGTCTTCCAGAAATAGATCTGATGGCTTCCCATCTAAACAAGAAACTTCCCAGGTACCTGTCCAGGGATCCTCAGGCAGAGTCAGTGGATGCGTTAGCAGTTCCTTGGTGTTACCAACCTGCTTATATCTTCCCGCCTCTAGTTCTTCTTCCAAGAGTGATCTCCAAGATCATCATGGAACAATCGTTTGTGTTTCTGGTAGCTCCAGCATGGCCTCACAGTTTTTGGTATGCGGATCTTGTCCGGATGTCCAGTTGCCAACCTTGGCCACTTCCTTTAAGACCAGACCTTCTATCTCAATGTCCGTTTTTCCATCAGGATCTCAAATCATTAAATTTGAAGGTATGGAAATTGAACGCCTAGTGCTTAGTCATAGAGGTTTCTCTGGCTCAGTGATTAATACTATGTTACAGGCTCATAAATCTATTTCTAGGAAGATTTATTATCGACTTTGGAAGACTTATATTTCATGGTGTTCCCATAAATTCTCCTCGCATTCTTTTAGATTTCCTAGAATTTTACAGTTTCTTCAGGATGGTTTGGATAAAGGATGTCTGCAAGTTCCTTGAAGGGACAAATCTCTGCTCTTTCTGTTTTATTTCACAGAAAGATTGCTAAGCTTCCTGATATTCACTGTTTTGTACAGGCTTTGGTCCATATCAAGCATGTCATTAAATCAATCTCTCCTCCTTGGAGTCTTAATTTGGTTTTGAAGGCTTTACAGGCTCCTCCTTTTGAGCCCTATGCATTCTCTGGACATTAAATTGAATTATCTGCTCTTTATTGTAAATCTCCTTTTCTGATTTTCCATTCAGGATAAGGCAGTTTTGCAGGCTTCATTTAAATTTCTACCTAAGGTTGTGAATTCTAACAACATTAATAGAGAAATTGTTGTTCCCTCTTTGTGTCCTAATCCTAAGAATTCTTTGGAGAGATCCTTACATTCTTTGGATGTTGTAAGAGCTTTGAAATATTTTATTGAAGCTATTAAAGATTTCAGGAAGACGTCTACTCTATTTGTTGTATTTTCTGGTTCTTGGAAAGGTCAGAAAGCTTCTGCCATTTCCTTGGCATCTTGGTTAAAGCTTTTGATTCATCAGGCTTATTTGGAGTCGGATCAGGCCCCGCCTCAGAGAATTACAGCTCATTCTACTAGATCAGTCTCCACTTTGTGGGCTTTTAAGAATGAAGCTTCAGTTGTTCAGATTTGCAAAGCAGCAACTTGGTCTTCTTTGCATACATTTACTAAATTCTACCAGCAACTTGTTCTTCTTTGCATACATTTACTAATGTATTTGCTTCCTTGGAAGCAGTTTTTGGTAGAAAAGTTCTTCAGGCAGCTGTTTCAGTTTGATTCCTCTGCTTATGTTTAAGTTTTTTCTTTTCAACTATGAGAAAAACTTATATTTTTTGG
Source organism: Bombina bombina (assembly GCF_027579735.1). Lineage (NCBI taxonomy): Eukaryota > Metazoa > Chordata > Amphibia > Anura > Bombinatoridae > Bombina > Bombina bombina. The sequence continues at coordinate 1,035,511,170 of NC_069504.1, read as the reverse complement.
TTGTGGATTAATTTTTTCAGCGGAATATGGCTGTTACTATTTTTATCCCTCCCTCTCTAGTGACTCTTCTGTGGAGTTCCACATCTTTGGTATTGCTATCCCATGCGTCACTAGCTCATGGACTCTTGCAAATTACATGAAAGGAAAATAATTTATGTAAGAACTTACCTGATAAATTAATTTCTTTCATATTGGCAAGAGTCCATGAGACCCACCCTTTTTATGGTGGTTATGATTTTTTTTGCATAAAGCACAATTATATTTCCAGTTTCTTTTTTGATGCTTTTTACTACTTTTTCTATCACCCCACTACTTGGCTATTTGTTAAACTGAATTGTGGGTGTGGTGAGGGGTGTATTTATAGGCATTTTGAGGTTTGGGAAACTTTGCCCCTCCTGGTAGGATTGTATATCCCATACGTCACTAGCTCATGGACTCTTGCCAATATGAAAGAAATTAATTTATCAGGTAAGTTCTTACATAAATTATGTTTCTCCAACATAGGTGTGTCCGGTCCACGGCGTCATCCTTACTTGTGGGATATTCTCTTCCCCAACAGGAAATGGCAAAGAGCCCAGCAAAGCTGGTCACATGATCCCTCCTAGGCTCCGCCTACCCCAGTCATTCTCTTTGCCGTTGTACAGGCAACATCTCCACGGAGATGGCTTAGAGTTTTTTAGTGTTTAACTGTAGTTTTTATTATTCAATCAAGAGTTTGTTATTTTAAAATAGTGCTGGTATGTACTATTTACTCTGAAACAGAAAAGAGATGAAGATTTCTGTTTGTAAGAGGAAAATGATTTTAGCAACCGTTACTAAAATCCATGGCTGTTCCACACAGGACTGTTGAGAGGAATTAACTTCAGTTGGGGGAACAGTGAGCAGTCCTTTGCTGCTTGAGGTATGACACATTCTAACAAGACGATGTAATGCTGGAAGCTGTCATTTTCCCTATGGGATCCGGTAAGCCATTTTTATTCAGACAGTAAATAAGGGCTTCACAAGGGCTTATTAAGACTGTAGACATTTTCTGGGCTAAATCGATTCATATATTACACATATTTAGCCTTGAGGAATCATTTAATCTGGGTATTTTTGTAAAATAATATCGGCAGGCACTGTTTTAGACACCTTATTCTCTAGGGGCTTTCCCTAATCATAGGCAGAGCCTCATTTTCGCGCCGGTATTGCGCACTTGTTTTTGAGAAGCATGACATGCAGTCGCATGTGTGAGGAGCTCTGATACATAGAAAAGACTTTCTGAAGGCGTCATTTGGTATCGTATTCCCCTTTGGGCTTGGTTGGGTCTCAGCAAAGCAGATACCAGGGACTGTAAAGGGGTTAAAGTTAAAAACGGCTCCGGTTCCGTTATTTTAAGGGTTAAAGCTTCCAAATTTGGTGTGCAATACTTTTAAGGCTTTAAGACACTGTGGTGAAATTTTGGTGAATTTTGAACAATTCCTTCATACTTTTTCGCAATTGCAGTAATAAAGTGTGTTCAGTTTAAAATTTAAAGTGACAGTAACGGTTTTATTTTAAAACGTTTTTTGTACTTTGTTATCAAGTTTATGCCTGTTTAACATGTCTGAACTACCAGATAGACTGTGTTCTGAATGTGGGGAAGCCAAGGTTCCTTCTCATTTAAATAAATGTGATTTATGTGACACTGAAAATGATGCCCAAGATGATTCCTCAAGTGAGGGGAGTAAGCATGGTACTGCATCATTCCCTCCTTCGTCTACACGAGTCTTGCCCACTCAGGAGGCCCCTAGTACATCTAGCGCGCCAATACTCCTTACTATGCAACAATTAACGGCTGTAATGGATAATTCTATCAAAAACATTTTAGCCAAAATGCCCACTTATCAGCGTAAGCGCGACTGCTCTGTTTTAGATACTGAAGAGCATGAGGACGCTGATGATAATGGTTCTGAAATGCCCCTACACCAGTCTGAGGGGGCCAGGGAGGTTTTGTCTGAGGTAGAAATTTCAGATTCAGGGAAAATTTCTCAACAAGCTGAACCCGATGTGATTACATTTAAATTTAAGTTGGAACATCTCCGCGCTCTGCTTAAGGAGGTATTATCCACTCTGGATGATTGTGAGAATTTGATCATCCCAGAGAAACTATGTAAAATGGACAAGTTCCTTGAGGTCCCGGGGCTCCCAGTAGCTTTTCCTATACCCAAGCGGGTGGCGGACATTGTAAATAAAGAATGGGAAAGGCCCGGTATACCTTTCGTCCCTCCCCCCATATTTAAAAAATTGTTTCCTATGGTCGACCCCAGAAAGGACTTATGGCAGACAGTCCCCAAGGTCGAGGGAGCGGTTTCTACTTTAAACAAACGCACCACTATACCCATAGAAGATAGTTGTGCTTTCAAAGATCCTATGGATAAAAAATTAGAAGGTTTGCTTAAAAAGATGTTTGTTCAGCAAGGTTACCTTCTACAACCAATTTCATGCATTGTCCCTGTCACTACAGCCGCGTGTTTCTGGTTCGATGAGCTAGTAAAGGCGATCGATAGTGATTCTCCTCCTTATGAGGAGATTATGGACAGAATCCGTGCTCTCAAATTGGCTAATTCTTTCACCCTAGACGCCACTTTGCAATTGGCTAGGTTAGCGGCGAAGAATTCTGGGTTTGCTATTGTGGCGCGCAGAGCGCTTTGGTTGAAATCTTGGTCAGCTGATGCGTCTTCCAAGAACAAACTCCTTAACATTCCTTTCAAGGGGAAAACGCTGTTTGGCCCTGACTTGAAAGAGATTATCTCTGATATCACTGGGGGTAAGGGCCACGCCCTTCCTCAGGATAGGTCTTTCAAGGCCAAAAATAAACCTAATTTTCGTCCCTTTCGTAGAAACGGACCAGCCCCAAGTGCTATGTCCTCTAAGCAAGAGGGTAATACTTCTCAAGCCAAGCCAGCCTGGAGACCAATGCAAGGCTGGAACAAGGGAAAGCAGGCCAAGAAACCTGCCACTGCTACCAAGACAGCATGAAATGTTGGCCCCCGATCCGGGACCGGATCTGGTGGGGGGCAGACTCTCTCTCTTCGCTCAGGCTTGGGCAAGAGATGTTCTGGATCCTTGGGCACTAGAAATAGTCTCCCAAGGTTATCTTCTGGAATTCAAGGGGCTTCCCCCAAGGGGGAGGTTCCACAGGTCTCAATTGTCTTCAGACCACATAAAGAGACAGGCATTCTTACATTGTGTAGAAGACCTGTTAAAAATGGGAGTGATTCATCCTGTTCCATTAGGAGAACAAGGGATGGGGTTCTACTCCAATCTGTTCATAGTTCCCAAAAAAGAGGGAACGTTCAGACCAATCTTAGATCTCAAGATCTTAAACAAGTTTCTCAAGGTTCCATCGTTCAAAATGGAAACCATTCGAACAATTCTTCCTTCCATCCAGGAAGGTCAATTCATGACCACGGTGGATTTAAAGGATGCGTATCTACATATTCCTATCCACAAGGAACATCATCGGTTCCTAAGGTTCGCATTCCTGGACAAGCATTACCAGTTCGTGGCGCTTCCTTTCGGATTAGCCACTGCTCCAAGGATTTTCACAAAGGTACTAGGGTCCCTTCTAGCGGTGCTAAGACCAAGGGGCATTGCAGTAGTACCTTACTTGGACGACATTCTGATTCAAGCGTCGTCCCTTCCTCAAGCAAAGGCTCACACGGACATAGTCCTGGCCTTTCTCAGATCTCACGGATGGAAAGTGAACGTGGAAAAGAGTTCTCTATCTCCGTCGACAAGGGTTCCCTTCTTGGGAACAATAATAGACTCCTTAGAAATGAGGATTTTTCTGACAGAGGCCAGAAAAACAAAACTTCTAAGCTCTTGTCAAACACTTCATTCCGTTCCTCTTCCTTCCATAGCGCAGTGCATGGAAGTAATAGGTTTGATGGTAGCGGCAATGGACATAGTTCCTTTTGCGCGCATTCATCTAAGACCATTACAACTGTGCATGCTCAGTCAGTGGAATGGGGACTATACAGACTTGTCTCCGAAGATACAAGTAAATCAGAGGACCAGAGACTCACTCCGTTGGTGGCTGTCCCTGGACAACCTGTCACAAGGGATGACCTTCCGCAGACCAGAGTGGGTCATTGTCACGACCGACGCCAGTCTGATGGGCTGGGGCGCGGTCTGGGGATCCCTGAAAGCTCAGGGTCTTTGGTCTCGGGAAGAATCTCTTCTACCGATAAATATTCTGGAACTGAGAGCGATATTCAATGCTCTCAAGGCTTGGCCTCAGCTAGCAAAGGCCAAGTTCATACGGTTTCAATCAGACAACATGACGACTGTTGCGTACATCAACCATCAGGGGGGAACAAGGAGTTCCCTGGCGATGGAAGAAGTGACCAAAATCATTCAATGGGCGGAGACTCACTCCTGCCACCTGTCTGCAATCCACATCCCAGGAGTGGAAAATTGGGAAGCGGATTTTCTGAGTCGTCAGACATTACATCCGGGGGAGTGGGAACTCCATCCGGAAATCTTTGCCCAAATTACTCAACTGTGGGGCATTCCAGACATGGATCTGATGGCCTCTCGTCAGAACTTCAAGGTTCCTTGCTACGGGTCCAGATCCAGGGATCCCAAGGCGACTCTAGTAGATGCACTAGTAGCACCTTGGACCTTCAAACTAGCTTATGTATTCCCGCCGTTTCCTCTCATCCCCAGACTGGTAGCCAGGATCCATCAGGAGAGGGCGTCGGTGATCTTGATAGCTCCTGCGTGGCCACGCAGGACTTGGTATGCAGATCTGGTGAATATGTCATCGGCTCCACCATGGAAGCTACCTTTGAGACGAGACCTTCTTGTTCAAGGTCCGTTCGAACATCCGAATCTGGTCTCACTCCAGCTGACTGCTTGGAGATTGAACGCTTGATCTTATCAAAACGAGGGTTCTCAGATTCTGTTATTGATACTCTTGTTCAGGCCAGAAAGCCTGTAACTAGAAAAATTTACCACAAAATATGGAAAAAATATATCTGTTGGTGTGAATCTAAAGGATTCCCTTGGGACAAGGTAAAGATTCCTAAGATTCTATCCTTTCTTCAAGAAGGATTGGAGAAAGGATTATCTGCAAGTTCCTTGAAGGGACAGATTTCTGCCTTGTCTGTGTTACTCCACAAAAAGCTGGCAGCTGTGCCAGATGTTCAAGCCTTTGTTCAGGCTCTGGTTAGAATCAAGCCTGTTTACAAACCTTTGACTCCTCCTTGGAGTCTCAACTTAGTTCTTTCAGTTCTTCAGGGGGTTCCGTTTGAACCCTTACATTCCGTTGATATTAAGTTATTATCTTGGAAAGTTTTGTTTTTGGTTGCAATTTCTTCTGCCAGAAGAGTTTCAGAATTATCTGCTCTGCAGTGTTCTCCTCCTTATCTGGTGTTCCATGCAGATAAGGTGGTTTTACGTACTAAACCTGGTTTTCTTCCAAAAGTTGTTTCTAACAAAAACATTAACCAGGAGATAGTCGTGCCTTCTTTGTGTCCGAAACCAGTTTCGAAGAAGGAACGTTTGTTGCACAATTTGGATGTTGTTCGCGCTCTAAAATTCTATTTAGATGCTACAAAGGATTTTAGACAAACATCTTCCTTGTTTGTTGTTTATTCTGGTAAAAGGAGAGGTCAAAAAGCAACTTCTACCTCTCTCTCTTTTTGGATTAAAAGCATCATCAGATTGGCTTACGAGACTGCCGGACGGCAGCCTCCTGAAAGAATCACAGCTCATTCCACTAGGGCTGTGGCTTCCACATGGGCCTTCAAGAACGAGGCTTCTGTTGATCAGATATGTAGGGCAGCGACTTGGTCTTCACTGCACACTTTTACTAAATTTTACAAGTTTGATACTTTTGCTTCTTCTGAGGCTGTTTTTGGGAGAAAGGTTTTGCAAGCCGTGGTGCCTTCCATTTAGGTGACCTGATTTGCTCCCTCCCTTCATCCGTGTCCTAAAGCTTTGGTATTGGTTCCCACAAGTAAGGATGACGCCGTGGACCGGACACACCTATGTTGGAGAAAACAGAATTTATGTTTACCTGATAAATTACTTTCTCCAACGGTGTGTCCGGTCCACGGCCCGCCCTGGTTTTTTAATCAGGTCTGATAATTTATTTTCTTTAACTACAGTCACCACGGTATCATATGGTTTCTCCTTTGCAAATATTCCTCCTTAACGTCGGTCGAATGACTGGGGTAGGCGGAGCCTAGGAGGGATCATGTGACCAGCTTTGCTGGGCTCTTTGCCATTTCCTGTTGGGGAAGAGAATATCCCACAAGTAAGGATGACGCCGTGGACCGGACACACCGTTGGAGAAAGTAATTTATCAGGTAAACATAAATTCTGTTTTTACTAGATTTTTATTATGTTAACGCTATGGAAGTGTGCTCCTTTACTGTTAGTGTTTACCAGATTCTTATGGCTAGATTTAGAGTTTTGTCGGTAAGGACCCGAAAAGCTAACGCCGGCTTTTTTCTGGCCGCACCATAAAAATAACTCTGGTATTGAGAGTCCACATAAAGGCTGCGTTAGGCTCCAGAAAAGGAGCGTAGAGCATATTTAACGCAGCTTCAACTCTCGATACCAGAGTTGCTTACGGACGCGGCCAGCCTCAAAAACGTGCTCGTGCACGATTCCCCCATAGAAAACAATGGGGCTGTTTGAGCTGAAAAAAAACCTAACACCTGCAAAAAAGCCGCGTTCAGCTCCTAACGCAGCCCCATTGTTTGCTATACGGAAACACTTCCTACGTCTGCACCTAACACTCTAACATGTACCCTGAGTCTAAACACCCCTAACCTTACACTTATTAACCCCTAATCTGCTGCCCCCGCTATCGCTGACCCCTGCATATTATTATTAACCCCTAATCTGCCGCTCCGTAAACCGCTGCTACTTACATTATCCCTATGTACACCTAATCTGCTGCCCTAACATCGCCGACCCCTATATTATATTTATTAACCCCTAATCTGCCCCCCACAACGTCGCCTCCACCTTCCTACACTTATTAACCCCTAATCTGCCGAGCGGAACTGAGCGCTACTATAATAAAGTTATTAACCCCTAATCCGCCTCACTAACCCTATAATAAATAGTATTAACCCCTAATCTGCCCTCCCTAACATCGCCGACACCTAACTTCAATTATTAACCCCTAATCTGCCGACTGGAGCTCACCGCTATTCTAATAAATGTATTAACCCCTAAAGCTAAGTCTAACCCTAACACTAACACCCCCCTAAGTTAAATATAATTTACATCTAACGAAATTAATTATCTCTTATTAAATAATTTATTCCTATTTAAAGCTAAATACTTACCTGTAAAATAAATCCTAATATAGCTACACTATAAATTATAATTATATTATAGCTATTTTAGGATTAATATTTATTTTACAGGTAACTTTGTAATTATTTTAACCAGGTACAATAGCTATTAAATAGTTAAGAACTATTTAATAGTTACCTAGTTAAAATAATAACAAAATTACCTGTAAAATAAATCCTAACCTAAGTTACAATTAAACCTAACACTACACTATCATTAAATTAATTAAATAAAATATCTACAATTACCTACAATTAAACCTAACACTACACTATCAATACATTAATTAAATACAATATCTACAAATAACTACAATGAAATAAACTAAATAAACTAACTAAAGTACAAAAAATAAAAAAGAACTAAGTTACAAAAAATAAAAAAATATTTACAAACATAAGGAAAATCTTATTGGATTGGATCAGCCAATCGGATTGATCTTGATTCTGATTGGCTGATTCCATCAGCCAATCAGAATATTCCTACCTTAATTCCGATTGGCTGATAGAATCCTATCAGCCAATCGGAATTCGAGGGACGCCATCTTGGATGACGTCCCTTAAAGGAACCGTCATTCTTCAGTTGGACGTCGCCGGATGAAGATGGGTCCGCGGTGGAGGTCTTCAGGATGGAGCCGGTCCTCATCGGATGAAGATAGAAGATGCCGCTTGGAAGATGATGGTTGCCGGTCCGGATCTACTCTTCTTCCCGGATAGGATGAAGACTTTGGACCCTCTTCTGGACTTCTTCAGTGGATGTCTAGCCCCCGCTTGGGTTGGATGAAGATATCGGAGCCAGGACGGATCGGTGTGAGGTGAAGACAAGGTAGGATGATCTTCAGGGGCTTAGTGTTAGGTTTATTTAAGGGGGGTTTGGGTTAGATTAGGGGTATGTGGGTGGTGGGTTGTAATGTTGGGGGGGGGGGGGTATTGTATGTTTTTTTTTTACAGGCAAAAGAGCTGAACTTCTTGGGGCATGCCCCGCAAAGGGCCCTGTTCAGGGCTGGTAAGGTAAAAGAGCTTTGAACTTTAGTAATTTAGAATAGGGTAGGGCATTTTTTTATTTTGGGGGGCTTTGTTATTTTATTAGGGGGCTTAGAGTAGGTGTAATTAGTTTAAAATTGTTGTAATATTTTTCTTATGTTTGTAAATATTTTTTTATTTTTTGTAACTTAGTTCTTTTTTATTTTTTGTACTTTAGTTTATTTAATTGTAGTTATTTGTAGGTATTGTATTTAATTTATTTATTGATAGTGTAGTGTTAGGTTTAATTGTAGGTAATTGTAGGTATTTTATTTAATTAATTTATTGTTAGTGTAGTGTTAGGTTTAATTGTAACTTAGGTTAGGATTTATTTTACAGGTAAATTTGTAATTATTTTAACTATTTTAGCTATTAAATAGTTCTTAATTATTTAATAGCTATTGTACCTGGTTAAAATAAATACAAAGTTACCTGTAAAATAAATATTAATCCTAAAATAGCTATAATATAATTATAATTTATGTTGTAGCTATATTAGGATTTATTTTACAGGTAAGTATTTAGCTTTAAATAGGAATAATTTATTTAATAAGAGTTAATTAATTTCGTTAGATTCAAATTATATTTAACTTAGGGGGGTGTTAGTGTTAGTGTTAGACTTAGCTTTAGGGGTTAATACATTTATTAGAATAGCGGCGAGATTCGGTCGGCAGATTAGGGGTTAATAATTGAAGTTAGGTGTCGGCGATGTTAGGGAGGGCAGGTTAGGGGTTAATAAATATAATATAGGGGTCGGCGGTGTTAGGGGCAGCAGATTAGGGGTACATAGCTATAATGTAGCTGGCGGCTCTTTGCGGTCGGCAGATTAGGGGTTAATTATTGTAGGTAGGTGGGGGCGACGTTGTGGGGGGCAGGTTAGGGGTTAATAAATATAATATAGGGGTCGGCGATGTTAGGGCAGCAGATTAGGGGTACATAGGGATAATGTAGCTGGCGGCGGCGTGCGGACGGCAGATTAGGGGTTAATAAGTGTAGGTAGCTGGCGGCAACATTGTGGGGGGCAGATTAGGGGTTAATAAATATAATATAGGGGTCGGCGGTGTTAGGGGCAGCAGATTAGGGGTTAAAAAAATGTAATCGAGTTCCGGCGATGTGGGGGGACCTCGGTTTAGGGGTACATAGGTAGTTCATGGGTGTTAGTGTACTTTAGAGTACAGTAGTTAAGAGCTTTATGAACCGGCGTTAGCCCAGAAAGCTCTTAACTACTGACTTTTTTCTGCGGCTGGAGTTTTGTCGTTAGAATTCTAACGCTCACTTCAGACACGACTCTAAATACCGGAGTTAGAAAAATCCCATTGAAAAGATAGGATACGCAATTTACGTAAGGGGATCTGCGGTATGGAAAAGTCGCAGCTGAAAAGTGAGCGTTAGACCCTTTTTTGAGTGACTCCAAATACCGGAGGTAGCCTAAAACCAGCGTTAGGAGCCTCTAACGCTGGTTTTCACGGCTACCGCCAAACTCCAAATCTAGGCCCTAGTGTGCTATATATATATATATATATAATTTTTTATTTAAATGTCTTTTTCTATATGGGTCTTCAGTTACAGAGTGCACTCCTTTATTTCTTGTAGCACATGGCAGCTCTTTACATAGTTGTAAATTTTCCCAAGCTAGTTGTCTAACTCGGGCCATCGTGATACATTGATTCTTATGTAGTTTGGTAGACAGAGGATAATTTGGCAGCGTAGTAGTTAACTTACTTCCCCATGCGTTAAAAAACACCCACCTTTTTTCTTCTCTGAGCTTTGGAAGCACTTTCTAGCCATTAACAGCCATTGCTATCTGTGTTCTGCATTTTGGTGTGGAGGGGTAAGATTTCTCATTATTTCCAAGAGCCAGGAGTAACAATATTTTACTATTATTTTACAACCATTTCTCTGGGGGCATCCTTTGTACATCTGAACAATAAACTACAGACTCAAGTCTCTTGGGTTAGGGTGCAGTATGGTAGCACAGAGAGCTGGGCTCCTAAGGAAATGAGGTTACCAGTTAATATCTTGGAAATCTGTGCAATCTTCAGGGCCCTTCCGAGCTGGCCTTTTCTAAAAAGAGAGACTTATCTGCATTTTCAATTAGACAATGTCAACGCAGTGGCTTATATCAAGCTACATTTAGAACACTCAGTTTCCTAGAGATGGATGTTTCTCAAATCCTGAATTGGGCTAGAAGTTAATCTCTGTATGATGTTTGAGATTTACATTCCAGGATTGAACAACTGGGACGCAGATTTTCTCAGTTGACAATCCATTTGTCTTGTGGGATTAGTCTCTACATCTGAAAGTTTTCAGATTGTAGAGCAAGGGGGTCTCCCAGAGGTAGATCTAATGGCTTCTCGTTTAAACAACAAAATTCCCAGATACTTTACAAGATCCAGGGATCCTCAGGTGAAGTTTGTTGATGCTGTAGCAGATCCTTGGTCATTTTCTCTTTCTTGCATCTTTTCACCAACTGTTCTATTTTTGAGAGTAATAGCTTGGTTTAAGCAGAAGCTCTCATCTGTACTTATTGCTCCAGCTTGGCCACACAGAACTTTGGTTTACGGGTCTAGTTCAGATGTCCAGCTTTCCTCCATGGTCTCTTCCACTACGACACAGTCTACTTTATCAAGGTTCCCTTTATCATGTCTATCAACTTGAAGGCTTGGAGATCAAACACCTAATTTTAAAATAAAAAGGCTTCTCGGATGCTGTAGTGTACACTCAGGATTAAGGCCCATTTGGAATTGTATAAGAGAAAAAAAGAAAACACAGCGCATCCGCGATTCACAGCATCGTTTTATTCATAACACACAGCTCCACGTAAAATGGCACACTTACAAGATAAAAACTAGCACTGGCTGATGAGAAGACCGCCTGTAGTAGTTACCGGAAAGGATCACCTGGACGCCGACCAGCAGCACCTGGAGTTACACTTCTCCTTGTCCCACAGAGCGGTAATAGATCAATTGCATATAGCAGTCCCTTTACCCGGGTAAAGGGACTGCTATATGCAATTGATCTATTATCACTCTGTTTTCTTTTTTTCTCTTATACAGCTGATCGCTTTGGGACATACATAGCGGGAGTCCCGTGAATCACCGGCTGCTCTGCCTGTTCGTTCAGCTTACCTCACTACATCGAGGAGTCTATCAGAACCACAGCTCCCATTATTTGGAACCTAACAGCTTCTTGCAAGAGTGCAGCTAAGTGTTCTCTTATATAAATATATGAACATTGTGCAATTTTACCGAACTTGGATAACACTGTTTGGGGCTATTTTTGAGACTGTGCAATTAATTACAAAGTGCTTTGGACTTCTATTAAGGACATTGGGACTGACATATACTCCTCCGTTGGGAGCTTAAGAGAATGAGATAGTTATACATTCTATTATAATTTGTGTACCTGTTTTAATATTTCACATTCTGTATTTCATTTGTAAATTTGTGCCTATACATACCCATAATAGTTACATAGGGGCTACTGACAAATAGGGTAAGCTTGATCTTTATTCCCTCAAGCTCATTTAGCGCCGTATTTGTTTGTTTCCATTTGGAATTGTACCACAAGAAAATTGTGACAATTCCTGACATTCAGAGCTTTGTTCAAGCTTTAGTCAGGTTATAACCAGTCATTAAAGTAAATTTTCCTCCTTGGAACCTTAATTTGTTTTTTAAGAGTTTTGCAGGTTTCTCTCTTTGAGCCTATGCACAGTTTGGATGATCATCTTCTATCTTAAAAATGTATTGTTTCTCTTAGTAATTTCTTCTGCCCGAAGAGTGTCTGAATTTTCGTCCATTTCTTGGGGTCCTCCTAATCTTATTTTTCACCAGGATAAGGTGGTTTTAAGTAGTAAATGTGATTTCTTAATGAAAGTGGTTTCCTTGGATAACATAAATCGGTAGATTGTAGTCCCATTTCTTTGTCCTAATCTAGAAAATTTAAAAGAGAGGCTCCTGCATAATTTAGATGTAGTGAGAGCATTAAAATTCCACTTACAAGCTACTAAGGATTTTAGACGATCCTCAAGTTTGTTCATTTCCTTGGTCCACAACAAAAAAAGTCAAAAGGCCACAGTTGTAACTTTATGTTCCTTGCTAAACTTTTGATTCATAAGGCTCACTTGGAGCCAGGAATGTCTCCTCTGTAACGCATCACAGCCTGTTCTGCTAGATCAGTTTCCATTTCATGGGCTTTCAAAAATTAAGCTTATGTTGAACAAATTTGCAAGGCAGCAACATGGTCATCCTTGCATATAATTTACTAAATTCTACCACTTTGATGTCTTTGCTTCTTCTGAGGCAACTTTTGGTAGTAAAGTTCTCTAGGCAACTGTGTCTGGTAATTAGGTGCTTGCCTTTTCAAGGTATCTACCACAATGTTGAACAAATTTGCAAGGCAGCAACATGGTCATCCTTCATATAGTTTACTAAATTCTACCACTTTGATGTCTTTGCTTCTTCTGAGGCAACTTTTGGTAGTAAAGTTCTCTAGGCAACAGTGTCTGTTAATTAGGTGCTTGCCTTTTCAAGGTATCTACCACAAATGTGGTAGATACCTTGAATGTGTGGTGTGGAGGACCTACTTATTCTGGTGTGAAGATCGTGGTTTTTACTGGCGCAGAGTTAATGTTGCCAGGATCTTATATTTTCTCAAGGATAGGCTGGAGAAGGGCCTTTCTGCTAGTCCTTGAGGGGACAGATTTCGAACCTGTCGGTTTTATTGCACAAGAGACTGGCTGAGCTTCCAGACGTGCAGTCCTTTGTTAAGGCTCTAATTAGGATCAGACCTGTGTTTAGATATGGGGCTCCTCCTTGGAGCTTAAATCTTGTATTTTGTTTTTTTTCTGGTTTAACAACAGGTTCCGCTTGAGCCTCTGCATTCCGATGACATTTAAATTGTTATCTTGGAAGTTTCTCTTTTTATTGGCTATTGCCTCTACGTGCAGAGTTTTGGAGATCTCTGCTTTTGCAATGTGAGCCCCCTTATCTGATTTTTATCTAAGTTTTACGTACTAAAGGTTGTGTCAGATCGCAACATCAATCAGGAGATTGTGGTTCCTTCCTTGTGTCCTAATCCTTCTTAATTGAAGGAACGCTTACTTCACAATTTAGATGTGGTTCTATCTTCAGGCTACTAAGGAGTTTAGACAATCTCCCTCTTTGTTTGTTGTCTATTCGGGGAAGCGTAAGGGGCAGAAGGCTACTTAGACTTCCCTATCTTTTTGGATAAGGAGTGTCATCCGCATAGCTTACGAGACAGCGGGACATCATCCTCCTGAGAGGATAATGGCTCATTCCACTAGAGCAGTGGCTTCCTCTTGGGCCTTTAACAACGAGGCCTCTATGGATCAGATTTGTAAGGCGGCTACCTGGTCCTCCTTACATACTTTTTCAAAATTTTACAAGTTTGATGTTTTTGCTTCGGCTGAAGCAGCTTTCAGGAGAAATGTTTTGCAGGTTGTGGTGCCCTCAGAATAGGGTCCGCCTCTTCCTTTTTGTTCCCTCCCGTTATCCATTCAGTGTCCTCTGGAGCTTGGGTATAGTTTTCCCAACAGTAAGGAATGAATCTGTGGACTCTCCCTATCTTAGGAAGGAAAACATAATTTATGCTTGCCAGATCAATTCCTTTCCTTCCAGATAGGGAGAGTCCACAGCCCCTGCCCGTTTTTTCTGGTCTATGGGCGGTCCCCTATTATTTATTTTTTTCTTGCACCATTTATACCCTAATGTTTCTCCTACTTTTCCTTGTTCCTTTGGCAGAATGACTGGGGTAATGAGGAAGTGAGAGAGATATTTAAGCCTTTGGCTGGGGTGTTTTTGCCTCCTCCTGGTGGCCAAGTGTTGTATTTCCCAACAGTAAGGAAAGAACTCTCCCTATCCTGAAAGAAAGGAATTTATCTCGTAAGCATAAATTATGTTTTTGTTTTATTTTTGTGTTCTAAAATGGTACTTATTAGTCTGTAATTTTTTTATACAACAATTACCTTTCTAATTACTGATAACTACTTTTAGGTTGCATGTATTATCTGTATTATAGTCAAAAAAGGAGTATAAACCAATGATAAAACTTGATTTTTATTCATTCAAATTAAAATAGGTTACAGCAAACCTGTACAGACATCAAAATAGCGTAACACAGACTGGCTGACGCGTTTCGGCTCTGGGCCATAGTCATAGCCTACTGTGCTATGTGGAACTCACATTTTAAAAGGTTAAACACACTATCATTGGTTAAAAAAAAAACGTGTTGAGGAAGCCAATAGTATCATTGTCTTGCTCAGAATGAAATACAGCACGAATACAGGGAAATATATACAAGCGAAGTGTACCAAGTGATTACATATACATTGTAGCAAACTAGAGCTTGATCATTATACAATTGTTCCCATCTAGTGGGTACATTATTACAAAAATAATGGACTAAGTATTAATGTGACTCACTGAAGCTCTTGTTTCTTACCATCTAATAGATACAATAATGCAGATATCCTGAATATTATGAATACTCTATTTTCATCAGTTTACTTAAATTAAATGAGTTTTATGGCAAATCATGATATAAAATCTTCAATACCGTAATAAAATTTAATTTAAATTTTCTGTCTTGCGCTTGATGACTTATTTCTACAAAATTTCATACATATGTTTTATTCAAAGTGAACATACTCATTAAGATAAATAGATTACTCACAGATCATCAAAAATCCTCCTTTCAATTAATACATTGAATCTAAAGCTGAACAAAATAAACTTAATCTAGTGCAAAATAATACTAGATATAATTTTCCTAAAAAATACATGCCTAGATTGTTAACTAGGTTATTAATGTATAAATCACTAAAGATATCTAAGAGAATATATGAAAGAGAAAATATCACATGATAGCTAATTATATAAGATTGGACTTTTGCCAGTGATTCATAACATCCTAACAGGAGTTCAAATACTTATGATGAGACTGTTGCCAATGATTCATGACAGACCTAATGGATATCTTGTGCCCAGTGTAAAAATCCAATATGCCTCTCTTTTAGATAAAATACGATCTAGATCTCTCCCTCTCTTAGGTTTACAAGCTTTTTTCAATGGCACAACATGAAAAGGTATTTAAATTACCATGGTGTTTTATGCCAAAATGTTGAACAAGAAGGGTAGATGATCTGTCTGGACTCTACACTGGGCACACTCTATTAAATATACAACATAACTTGAGTTGCAGTTGAGACAAGACCATATATCATAAGTCTTGTGTGTCTTAAACAATGTAAAGGTTTTAGTTACCTTGACCTAATCACAGGGTTTGCATCTGTGATATCCACACCTGTACATCCCTAAATATTTTAACCAGGAGCTTGTACTTTCCTTAATAGGTTTCAACTGTGTAGAAGAGAGGATAAATCCTAGAGTAAGACTTTTCATATATGAGCATCTAAGCCCTTGTTTAACTACCTGAACCAGATTGTCCTCCGCAGCCAGCATTGAAAAATTGCACACTTTGTTCAGTGACATCCCTAAAAACATTTTTGTCTTTCAGATTTTTTGAACCAGCAATTCCTCTCAGGATCTAGCTTGAACCGATAATTTTGCCCTTTTGATTGCTTGTGGGGGATTCCTTCTGTCCCTCAATCTAAGTTCTAAATATTTTGCTAGTCTGCTGTAATCCTCATTCTTTGAGCAATTCCTTTTGAGGCGCATAAATTCTCCTTTAGCTATGGCAAAGGGTACATGTTTAGGATGACAGCTTGTACTGTATAGTAGGGAATTTCCTGCTATAGTCTGTACTCTGTAGATTGTATTGTGCCAATAATTTGGCCCATCAAAGTAAGGTCTAGAAAGTTGTTTTTTATTTGATTCAAAGGTAAAACGAAGGCCCAATTTGCTCAAATTTAACCAATTCACAAAATACTCTATAAGTTCTTCATGACCTTACCAAATAAAGAGAAGGTCATCTATATATCTTTTGTAGACAGTAATAAACTCTCTATAGGGGTTTTATCTCTAAAGATGTGGAAAAACTCCCACCAGCCAAGATATAGGTAAGCAAAAGATGGTGCAAATTGAAGTTTTTTTAAATTGTGTGTCAATAAAATGGCTACAACCCTAATCACAAAGAGATTGAATGATTCTGACTGGTCAGTAACATTTTGCACGAAAAAGCAAATAGCTTCCATGCCTTTATTGTGGGGGATACAGGAATACAAAGAGACTGCATCTACAGTTAGCTACATAAACTTATTACTCCATTTGAGATCATTCATCACTTTCAGGACATGCTTAGTGTCCTTCAGTTAAGAGGAGAGAGACAAGACCAGGGGTTGAAGAATTGAGTCCAGCCATTGAGACAAATTAGCCTGAAGGGAATCTACCCCACTGACTATAGGATGTCCCTGAATATTGTGAACTTTTGGGAGGTGGTGAAACAGGGGAATATTATGATGTTCAACATATAGATAATCCACCATATCAGTGTCCAAAATGCCCCGTTCCAACCCATCATCCAAAAGATGTTTCAATTCTTGTTGAAAAAGGGATGTAGGGTCCTCTTTCAAAATCAAATAACCTTTGTCATTACTCAATTGACATTTAGCTTCCTATATATAGTGTGTATGGTCTAGTACCACTGTCATTCCCTCCTTATGTGCTTTTCTCATCACTATATTGTGGTTCTCTTGCAGTGATTTAAGTGCCTCTTTTTCAGAGATAGTTAGATTTTCAGGGTGATGTTTTGTTCTATCTCTTAAGCCTAATCCTAAAACCTTTATTTGTTCTGGTGTAAGGGGTTTAGATGAAAGATTGATAACATTGCTTATTTGTACCTGGTTTGGGGTCGAGTGCCCCGAAGCTGATACCTCTCTTGGCTGATATTTTTATGTGTCTCTTTGCCTCCCCATCCTGGTCTATGGGGAAAACCAAGTCTAAATTCTCTCTCTCCACACTATATACAGGAAGCTAAACGTCAATTGAGTCTTTTGAAAAGTACAAGGCACTAAACATGATTCACAGGGAACTAAGGATTTATAAGTTTCCAAACTTTGAGGTTAACACCAAAGATAAAGAATTTGTTGCCACCTGGAATAATGTACTTTCAGAATGTTCTTCTCATCTTATGCTTTTATAAATTTAATATAAGAGTACACTGTTAGATCAGGTCAGATTCAAAATAGATAAATTACAAGTTGAGATGAACAAGAGATGTGATAGAGCAGAATTTGCTAGATTTGACAAGATTTAGTAGTACAGGGGAAAGCTAATATTATGGAGAACAAACACACTTAGTTCATCAGAGATAAATATGATTATTCAACTAACGCAGTGCACATTTGGAACTTTCAGACACTATTTCCCAAAGATATACTGTATGTGCAGTAGTGACGTATTGCTGCCATTGAGGAGGTCTTGCAAATTTACTAGCCTATAAAATTTTATATATGGGATATATTTGTATTAAGTCAGATTCTAGTTGTACCCATCTGATTCTGTCATGTATATTATGCCATAAGGATGTTTGTGCCATTCTGACTGCAAAATAGTAGGAGGTCAGGTGTGGAACACCTAGTCATCTGCCTTTCTTGTGTTTTGTTAAAGTAGATATGTTAATCCTGGGTCTTTTTCCTCCCCAAATGAAATTGTTGATTTCTTTTTGTATTTGGTGCAGCTCGGCCACAGGGACCGACACTGGTAATGTCCGGAAAAGATAAAGCAACTTAGGTAGTATGGTTATTTTAGTAACTACTATTGTACCATAGCAGAACATATTTTCCATGGTCCAGTTATTTAAAAGTTTTTTAATTTGTAGGAACATTGGCTTATAGTTACGTGAGAATAGGGAATTAATGTTATTCTAATGGGTAATCCCTAAGTATTTGAGACCTTTGTGTGCCCAAGAGAATCCCAAAAAAATTTTAAGGAGTTTTTTTTTCCGTGTCTGTGGGAAGGTGGATACTCAGGCCATCACATTTATCATCATTTAGCTTATATCCTGATTGTTTTCCAAATTTTTGGAGCAATTGATATAGTATGGGTAGTGACAATAGAGGTTTAGTAAGAGATAAAATAACATAATCTGCGAATAGTGCAATTTTATATCTGGGCAATTTTGTATCTTGGCCGTGAGTGGTTCTATGCACAAAGCAAAAAGTAATGGGGACAAGGGGCAGCCCTGTCTTGTGACATTTTTAATTAAGATTTCTTTGGACTGGTAACCTGCAATTTTGGTGAAAGCTTTAGGTTCTGAGTAGATTGTTTTTATTGCCTTAAGACATTTTCCCTTGATCCCAATTGTTTCCAGTACAGTAAATAAGTAATTACAGTTAACCCTATCAAATGCATTCTCTGCATCCAGTGAAAGGAGCAGAGAAGGCATTATTTTTTGTCAGCAAATTTGATTGTCTATGGTTCTGCGTATATTGTCTGGGGCCTCCCTATTGGGGATGAAGCCCACTTGATCTGGGTGCACCAAGGCTGTCATAAAAGGGTTTAATCTATCTGCTAGAATCTTCGTAAATAGCTTAATGTTTTGGTTGATAAGTGATATTGGCCTATAATTTTGGCAATGTTGTTTATTTTTCCCAGGTTTGGGTATTACTGATATTCTGGCTAGTAATAGCTCAGGGGATATTGCATTGCCTTTTTAAGATATGGTTAAAAATGTTCACGAGTTGGGGGGCTATAATATATTTTAGTGTTCTATAGAAGATTCCTGGAAAGCTGTCTGGGCCAGGGGCTTTAGCTTCATTAGTATTTTTTGATTGCTGTTAATATTTCTTGCAGTGTTATGGGTTGATTAAGTTTTTCTATGGCTTCCTTATCTAGGTTGACTAGATGACATTCTGTTAGAAATTTACGCATTCCCGTCTGATGTTCTGTGTTTTTTTGGGGGGTTTAGTAGGTCGTAGAGTTTTTGGTAAAATTTGGCAAATGTATTGGCTATTTTCTAAATATTATTAGTTATTTTCCTTTCAGGTGTTTGTATTTGGGGTATGGAGGTAGTTATGGTTATGTTTTTTAACTTATTGGCCAACATTTTGTCAGGCTTGTTTGGATAGATAAAGTAATGAGCATCCAATATCTTAAGTGACCTAAAAACCTTTTTTTTTTTAGAAGTTCTATTTCTGTCTTTTTAGATTTTATCTGATTGAATAGATAGTTCTAGTTTTAGCTGACTTAATTTAAGTGTCTGTTGTTTCTTTGCTTGCTAGTCTCCCTTATTAAGAGTCCCCTAGTGAAAGCGTTCAGTACTCCCCATTCATTGAGTGGGCTAGAAGTTTTGTTCTTGTTTTCTCTAGTGAAATGTTGAAGGTTGTTTTTTAAGGATTTCCGGAATAAAGGATCTCTCAGGAGAGGCGGGTATAGTGTCCATGATTTTTGTCTGTTGGGATTAAGTATACTTGTGGGGGTAGTGGTAACTATTGCTTGATCAGACCATGTGATATCTAGAATTCAGGCTTTTTCAAAAGGAGTGGTTGCATTATTTGGCTGATAAAGATATAATCGAAGCGTGAAAAAGTGCCATGTGATGAGAAATAAAATGTATTATCTTTCTCGCCCCTGTGGAGTGACCTCCAACAGTCAATCAGGTTATGGTTTATTAAGAAGTCGAGCAAAATTTTCCTTGACGGCTCCGCTTTAGAGCCACTTACTCCACTAGATTTGTCCCAATTACGATCAACTACTAAGTTAAAGTCCCCTCCCAATATTAGTCGATATCTTTTCCAATGTGTGATCAATTTGCTAATTTTAGCTAAGAATGTGTGTTGTGCTTAATTAGGTGCATAAACTTTCCCAATGATAACTTGTGTGCCATGGATTTTGCCTCTAAGAACAATTTAATGACCTGGACTGTCAATCAAAGTTTCATCCTCTTGAAAGTTAAGTGAAGCTTGTATCAGTATAGATACTCCACAATGTTTTTTTGTACTAGTAGCGTGGTATTTTATGGGGTAGGCTTTATCCCAGTATTTGGATGTGGTGTTTTTAGTGAAATGTGTCTCTTGTAAGAGGATTAGGTGTGCTCTTAGTCTGTTATATTTATTTAATGCTTTCTTCCTTTTTATGTGGGAATGTAATCCCCGTAAATTATGAGTTATGATTTGAAGAGTTATGGTGTTACTCTAAGTGACTTCAGCTATAGGTCTCAGCTGGGGTGAAGGGTCGAACTCACCAACCTTTCGTCGACCGAGCCCCCTCTGGTTTACAAATGAGTCCTCTTTACCTTGACAGTTCTGAGTGATGTAGACTAATTGACAAAAATAGAGATTTAGGTATACCTGTGCAATTAAAATAAAAAAGTTATTAAAGAACCAAAAACATTGTAGTGCAAACTGAGAATAAAAACAACATACATTTGTTATGAAATCTTAGGCTTTCTAGCCAACAACCTTAATGAACATTTTCAGGTCTGATAGGCTACCAAGGGGAGATGTAAAGGAGAGGGGAGGTTAATAGTAAAGGAGAGAGGGGCAGATGGAGGGGATATGGGAATAAGGAGGGGAGTGGGTGGGTGGTAAAAGGAGGTAAGGATGGGGGGAGGGGAGTGGGATTAATCTGAATGTGCTCTGTGTTAAGAGATGAGGATGGGGATCTGTAATCGTTTCTCCACGTGTGGGTAGATATTTCATTTGGTTATGTTAAGAAGTAGAAATTAAAGGTGTATTGGTGGAAATAGGGGGAAGGGTAATAGGAGGAAGGGGGTAGGGATTGTGAATGCCTTTCCAGCATTGGGAGTATAGATATGTTACATTTTAACATCAACAAAGTTAATAAAACAGAAAAGTTCAGAAATTTAGACCATCAGATGTGCTATCCTAATAAGGACAGCACGAAAAATGGGGTGAAACCTCAATTTTCTGGAAAAGTGTCCTTTAATCCCAAATTAAGTTTCTCAAACTGGTGGAGTTCTATGTAGTTACTCAGGTGACATCACCTAGTTGGGGGATTTGGTAATCTGTAGATGCAGGATTCTGGTGAGCTCTTTTGTGTTGGTTTGATTTCTGGACCTGTGTCCAAGTTCTTTCAATTGATCTTTGAGGATTTCTTTGTGGCAGTGGTTCTGCTGGTAGTGTTGTAGTGATTTTGAGTTTGGATAGTATAGATAGACCTTCAGTTAGGGAGGAGCAGTTCTATATATTATTGCTGTGATTGTAGACTAGTTTAAATGGGAAGGCCCATCTGTAGCGTATGTGCGCCTGTTTTAGGGCAGTAAGTACGTAGGGCAGTAAGTTTTAAGTCTCTTCTTTTCCTCAGGTTAATTGGTGAAAGGTCTGTGTGTAGATCCTTGGAATTCAAGCTGTTTGTGTTTAGGGGATTCTTGGACTATCTGTTCTTTGACGTGGTAATAGTGCATTTTTTTATTTTTTTATTTTTTTATTTTTTTTTATATATATTTTTTATTGAGGTTGAAAACTGGATACAACAGACATGCCATGTTTCAAGAAATATGCTAATACAGAAGAAAACAAAATCATATCTGATATACTTTTAGGGATATAGCCATAAACAGTGTATCACACAAAAATTTAAACATACATAATAAATACCTCACATTTTCAAATGTAGTTTTGCTTTGAAACGTTCTGTAGACATGCATGTCTAGTTTTATAACATAGAGAATTAAGGGATTCCCGTGCATCCTGAAACATTCTATAGACATATATAACTTGTGCCACAACATAAATGAAATTACAGAAAGCTACATTAATACTTGTAAGATTTAGGGGATTAACATTTTGTAGACATGCATGACTAGTTTTGTAACAGAGAAAATTAAGAGATTCCCTTGCATCTACAGGAAAATTTGAGTATACATAAAAGAAATCTCACATCTTCAAACTTTGTTATATTTTTTAGGGTTGTGGTACAGGCAAGAAAACCCGCATAAGTAGTCCTCCTAAACAAGAAGGCACATTATATGGAGATGGGGGGGGGGAGGTGGTCATTTAGGTGTGGTAAGTAGTATAAACCAAAAATTATGTCAATAAAATAATTGGTGATAGCAAATAGTAATAAATATATAGTTCAGCATATAATTAGACTTAGGAAATAAATAGACATTTAATACCAGTTAGAATGGTCTGTAATATGAGTGTGTATAACAAGGTAAGATAGGGGAAACTAATTATAGTAGAAGTTTGTAGTTAGAACTTGATGGGACAAACTGGATTTGAGTTTGAGATTATATGAAAATGGGAACTTATTAGATGCCAGCTAATCAGACATGGAGTGGGTTGGTATGAGAAACGTATGTACTTGCCGTAACTACTTAACAGCCATACATAAGGTATTGACAACATGCCTAAAACTCTAACATAAAATAGAAACATTGCCTATACAGGTTAATTTTCATTGTGGTGTAAAGCTAGAACTAAAACTCTTACGCAGAGCCATACACTTGTATAATATAGGCATCATGCTGCCCTGGCTGCTGTCAGTAGTGCGCCCTAACTAGAAGTTATATCAAAGCTCCGGGAATAAGTTTAATGCATAAGAATCTTCTTTGATACTAAGAAATAACTAGGGAGGTGGTAGTCTAGCCCTACTTAAGTAAACATGGAAGCATATATAGATAGTTTTACATTTAAATTCCATTAAAATCACGGTGGGTGCAAATAAACTGTAAACAATTTCAACACAAAACTGAAAAAGGCTAAAATGCATACTTTATGAAAAAATAACTCTTGTTACGACTCCCTGGATAAGCAATAGTCCATGTCAATTTAACAGTAAACATTAAAAGCATAAAACTATTATACTTTAATCAAAAAGTTTCCCCCGTACATCATATTTTGTGGACAGTAAAACAATTATTAGAGTTCACCACTCACCACCTTGTATAAATCAAGCTTTAACCCACACCACGTTTCATGAAACAGATATGAGCTTCAAAATATAGCAGGCAAACACATGGACTAATAGTAGACAATCTGCATTGAGAAATAGTTCTCCAGTAGTTAGGGACTGATTACAAGTTACTCCAAGGGTACGTAAAGACCCAGGCATGCTTTTTACTCATTATAGGCTTCTTCTCGGTGCTCCTCTGTTTCAATTGAGGTCCAGAACTCTTCGCTATCGAAATGGCTGCCTTTGATGTAGGGCACAGGATTCCATGGCTTGGCTGCCCAGTGAAGTCAAGCTGTTCCCTGCAAGTTGACTGTGGGCCATCCAATGGTTGAAAGTATGTGAGAGGGTCTGTAGTGACTAAGGCCTAGATTTAGAGTTTGGTGGTAGCCGTGAAAACCAGCGTTAGAGGCTCCTAACGCTGGTTTTAGGCTACCGCCGGTATTTGGAGTCACTCAAAATAGGGTCTAACGCTCACTTTCCAGCCGCGACTTTTCCATACCGCAGATCCCCTTACGTAAATTGCGTATCCTATCTTTTCAATGGGATTTTTATAACTCCGGTATTTAGAGTCGTGTCTGAAGTGAGCGTTAGACATCTAACGACAAAACTCCAGCCGCAGGAAAAAAGTCAGTAGTTAAGAGCTTTCTGGGCTGACGCCGGTTTATAAAGCTCTTAACTACTGTACTCTAAAGTACACTAACACCCATAAACTACCTATGTACCCCTAAACCGAGGTCCCCCCACATCGCCGACACTCGGAAAAAATTTTTTAACCCCTAATCTGCCGACCGCCACCTACGTTATCCTTATGTACCCCTAATCTGCCCTCCCTAACATCGCCGACACCTAACTTCAATTATTAACCCCTAATCTGCCGACCGAATCTCGCCGCTATTCTAATAAATGTATTAACCCCTAAAGCTAAGTCTAACCCTAATACTAACACCCCCCTAAGTTAAATATAATTTAAATCTAACGAAATTAATTAACTCTTATTAAATAAATTATTCCAATTTAAAGCTAAATACTTACCTGTAAAATAAATCCTAATATAGCTACAATATAAATTATAATTATATTATAGCTATTTTAGGATTTATATTTATTTTACAGGTAACTTTGTATTTATTTTAACCAGGTACAATAGCTATTAAATAGTTAAGAACTATTTAATAGCTAAAATAGTTAAAATAATTACAAATTTACCTGTAAAAGAAATCCTAACCTAAGTTACAAATAAACCTAACACTAGACTATCAATAAATTAATTAAATAAACTACCTACAATTACCTACAATTAACCTAACACTACACTATCAATAAATTAATTAAATACAATTGCTACAAATAAATACAATTAAATAAACTAGCTAAAGTACAAAAAATAAAAAAGAACTAAGTTACAAAAAATAAAAAAATATTTACAAACATAAGAAAAATATTACAACAATTTTAAACTAATTACACCTACTCTAAGCCCCCTAATAAAATAACAAAGCCCCCCAAAATAAAAAAATGCCCTACCCTATTCTAAATTACTAAAGTTCAAAGCTCTTTTACCTTACCAGCCCTGAACAGGGCCCTTTGCGGGGCATGCCCCAAGAAATACAGCTCTTTTGCCTGTAAAAAAAAACATACAATACCCAAACCCCCCAACATTACAACCCACCACCCACATACCCCTAATCTAACCCAAACCCCCCTTAAATAAACCTAACACTAAGCCCCTGAAGATCATCCTACCTTGTCTTCACCATACCAGGTTCACCGATCGGTCCAGAAGAGCTCCTCCGATGTCCTGATCCAAGCCCAAGCGGGGGGCTGAAGAGGTCCATGATCTGGCTGAAGTCTTCATCCAAGCGGGCCATCCGGAGCGAAGCGGCAGCATCCTGAAGACCTCCACCGCGGAACATCCATCCTGGCCGACGACTGAACGACGAATGACGGTTCCTTTAAATGACGTCATCCAAGATGGCGTCCCTCGAATTCCGATTGGCTGATAGGATTCTATCAGCCAATCGGAATTAAGGTAGGAATATTCTGATTGGCTGATGGAATCAGCCAATCAGAATCAAGTTCAATCCGATTGGCTGATCCAATCAGCCAATCAGATTGAGCTTGCATTCTATTGGCTGTTCCGATCAGCCATTAGAATGCAAGCTCAATCTGATTGGCTGATTGGATCAGCCAATCGGATTGAACTTGATTCTGATTGGCTGATTCCATCAGCCAATCAGAATATTCCTACCTTAATTCCGATTGGCTGATAGAATCCTATCAGCCAATCGGAATTCGAGGGACGCCATCTTGGATGACGTCATTTAAAGGAACCGTCATTCGTCGTTCAGTCGTCGGCCAGGATGGATGTTCCGCGGTGGAGGTCTTCAGGATGCTGCCGCATCGCTCCGGATGGATGCCGCTTGGATGAAGACTTCAATCGGATGGAAGACCTCTTCTGGCCCGCTTGGATGAAGACTTCAGCCGGATCATGGACCTCTTCAGCCCCCCGCTTGGGCTTGGATCAGGACATCGGAGGAGCTCTTCTGGACCGATCGGTGAACCTGGTATGGTGAAGACAAGGTAGGATGATCTTCAGGGGCTTAGTGTTAGGTTTATTTAAGTGGGGTTTGGGTTAGATTAGGGGTATGTGGGTGGTGGGTTGTAATGTTGGGGGGCTTGGGTATTGTATGTTTTTTTTTACAGGCAAAAGAGCTGAACTTCTTGGGGCATGCCCCGCAGAGGGCCCTGTTCAGGGCTGGTAAGGTAAAAGAGCTTTGAACTTTAGTAATTTAGAATAGGGTAGGGCATTTTTTTATTTTGGGGGGCTTTGTTATTTTATTAGGGGGCTTAGAGTAGGTGTAATTAGTTTAAAATTCTTATAATATTTTTCTTATGTTTGTAAATATTTTTTTATTTTTTGTAACTTAGTTCTTTTTTATTTTTTGTACTTTAGCTAGTTTATTTAATTGTATTTATTTGTAGCAATTGTATTTAATTAATTTATTGATAGTGTAGTGTTAGGTTAATTGTAGGTAGTTTATTTAATTAATTTATTGATAGTCTAGGGTTAGGTTTATTTGTAACTTAGGTTAGGATTTCTTTTACAGGTAAATTTGTAATTATTTTAACTATTTTAGCTATTAAATAGTTCTTAACTATTTAATAGCTATTGTACCTGGTTAAAATAAATACAAAGTTACCTGTAAAATAAATATAAATCCTAAAATAGCTATAATATAATTATAATTTATATTGTAGCTATATTAGGATTTATTTTACAGGTAAGTATTTAGCTTTAAATTGGAATAATTTATTTAATAAGAGTTAATTAATTTCGTTAGATTTAAATTATATTTAACTTAGGGGGGTGTTAGTATTAGGGTTAGACTTAGCTTTAGGGGTTAATACATTTATTAGAATAGCGGCGAGATTCGGTCAGCAGATTAGGGGTTAATAATTGAAGTTAGGTGTCGGCGATGTTAGGGAGGGCAGATTAGGGGTTAATACTATTTATGATAGGGTTAGTGAGGCGGATTAGGGGTTAATAACTTTATTATAGTAGCGCTCAGGTCCGGTCGGCAGATTAGGGGTTAATAAGTGTAGGCAGGTGGAGGCGACGTTGTGGGGGGCAGATTAGGGGTTAATAAATATAATATAGGGGTCGGCGATGTTAGGGCAGCAGATTAGGGGTACATAGGGATAATGTAAGTAGCGGCGGTTTACGGAGCGGCAGATTAGGGGTTAATAATAATATGCAGGGGTCAGCGATAGCGGGGGCAGCAGATTAGGGGTTAATAAGTGTAAGGTTAGGGGTGTTTAGACTCGGGGTACATGTTAGAGTGTTAAGTGCAGACGTAGGAAGGGTTACCGCATAGCAAACAATGGGGCTGCGTTAGGAGCTGAAGGCGGCTTTTTTGCAGGTGTTTGGGTTTTTTTCAGCTCAAACAGCCCCATTGTTTCCTATGGGGGAATCGCGCACGAGCACGTTTTTGAGGCTGGCCGCGTCCGTAAGCAACTCTGGTATCGAGAGTTGAAGCTGCGTTAAAAATGCTCTACGCGCCTTTTTTGGAGCCTAACGCAGCCTTTATGTGGACTCTCGATACCAGAGTTATTTTTATGGTGCGGCCAGAAAAAAGCCGGCGTTAGTTTTTCGCGTCGTTACCGACAAAACTCCAAATCTAGGCCTCTGTTTCCTTGATGTAGAGGCTGCATTTTCACAGACTCACTCACCTCTAAATAGTTGCCCACTACATCTATATCTTGCTTTATCTTAGTAGAAGAGATTAACATTTCCGTGCCAATTTCTGAGATGGTTGCGGTCTTGTCTACTTCAAACCCATCTTGCTGCTGTGTTACGCTATAGCCATTTCCCCAAGCTGCCGCCAGGTCTTTTTCAAGTATTGAAAAGTGCGCCATAAGTAAGTCGCTGATCACCTTGCCTAGATAACATTCATTGGTCTCCATTATGTAGACGTGTGATGCACTTACCCTTTTATACACAGATGGAGAATATAACAATGCAATTTCTCTGTTTAATGACCGTACTGTGGTACTGCTTAGTAACGCTGTTTCTTTGGGAGGATTGTGTGCGGCAGCTAACTTTCCTCGGACCATAAACTGTGTTAGAGACCGAGTAGGTCAGGCTAAATTGAGAAGGCCTAATTATAAAAGATGACGTCTCCCACCTCATATAGCCAGCAAAGTTTTCCTGTCAGCTCCTTAAAGTAAACTTGAGTGTTTCTGTATGATACAGGAATCCTGTTAGAGCTTAGGCGACCTTATAATTTAAGATATAAAAAGTTTAGTTTCCAAAGTGACATGTATATTCTCCATGCAGAGTCGCTAAAAAACACCGGCTGTATGCGTGATGCAATAAACTCCGTCATGAATTATTGCTAGCTAAGGAATTGTTTGAGATCGCAAACACATGAGAGCATTTTAAGTTCAGGAACACGTCTTACCGCTTCAGTTACTGGCTCTGCCCCCCATAATAGTGCATTTTAACTATGATGTCCCTCGCATTGTTTCCAGGGGAAGGCTTGTTTGGTGCTCTATGAATTCTGTCAAATAGTAATAGGAAGGCATCCACTGAGAGAATTAGTTGTTGAAAGAGTTCAGTGATAGTATCCTGCAGGTTAGTGTAGGACTCAGGTATATTTCTTTTGTGTAGATTAGATCTTATGGAGCGGTTTTCTAGATCCTCTAGTTAGGCTTTCAACCTCCGATATTTTGTATATTCTGTTTAAGTTCTTGTAATGCCGATCGTAGTTCTTCTTGAAATAGGGATTTTATTTGTACTGTCAGTGTTTGATAATTGAAGTCTTTTAGGAGCATCTTCTCTGACAGTTTTTTCTTGAGTTTGCAGAGGTGAGGTCTCTCCTTTTTGCTTTTTCATTTGCAACTTAGATAGGCAATCCTTCATAGTTTGATTGCGTCCTTTCATGATGAGGAGAGTTGTACTCTGTTCCAATGAAGAAAAACGGTAGGGTGTATTTTGTTACGGTTTTCAGGAATAGCGTTGGTCTCACCTTGGTCTTTTATGTTGCTTTTGGTTGTTGGATTCTGAAATCTTTTATGGTTTCATGTTTATGTTAAGAATTGTTGGTTCTGTTAGTTTTGAAAACCCTTTGATGCCTCTTGGAATAGTTTCTTTCTTGGCTTCTCAACTCCCAGCTGAACAGTGTCCAGTTGTGATTAAGAGAAAGAAAAAGGTTGGATTTTACTCGCCAAGAGGCCTCAGTAGTAGAATTAAGGTGTTGCACATGGAAGTCCTGCACCCTAGGTAGATCGCTGAGAAATGTATGGTACCCTCAGATTTGTGATGCTCCCCTGGGGAATTTGTCACTGCATGACCATGTAGGAAAAATTGAAAAGGTGTATGACCCGCTGGTTGTTATCCAGCGGGAAAGGATGGGTAGATAGCACCTCTGATAACTGTAACTTGTTACTGTGCTTTGATCTAGAAAATATAAAAGAAGAAACAGGGTGCCCCAATGGTGTGATATCTTCCCACTCCAAAGTTGTTAACAATAGCCAAAAAAAATACTCAGAGATTGCTATGCACCCAAACAGTGCAATTGATGCAGGCTCGACTGTTGGAAGCCGCCCAGCAGACATATGGATGGTCTCAGGTCTCATGCAGAATCGATGACCCACAGCCAGTATTAGGAAAAGGGGAAGGTGACCAAAACCAATACTGCTGCCTAATAGATACTTGGATCCAATGCTGAAATACTGGTATCAAACCCTTGAGCAGGTATCCGGAAAGGATAGGTGGCCCAAAACAGACACTGCTCAGTTAACGATATCCTTCTTCTTATAGAAAGGTCTCAGGTTGGCAATAGAATGATAAAAAATGCTTTGATTAAAAACTTTAAAATACAACATAAAAGCACTTAGCTCACAATGCGTTTCTCAGTTTACCGTTTCATCAGGTGAGTAATAAACTATTGCCGATCTAGACTTAAATACCCTTTTCTCAGTGTTCCCTTGTTTGCAGTGCGCATGTGTGTATGACATCATCATTTTTGCTGCCAATCATAATGGTCTAAGTTAAGCATCTCATATTAGTAATGCGTCCTGCATCCAATGCGGAACACTGTTTATTTCGTATCCCGTCTTTGCATAAGCGTGGTATGTGTCTGAAATCGATCCTTATAATCTGTATTTCCTACAAGTGCCGAACAGCTGATCGTTGTCAACTGTGGCGTCCAATCACAAGGCACTCTCTCATGTGATCTATGTTTCACTTTCCCAATACCAAAATGAGATGCATAGTATTCTAAAACACACACACATATATATATATATATATATATATATATATATATATATATATATATATATATTGTATTGTGTAATAAATATCACTACTATATATGTAGGTAATACTCATAGAATCGATTTGAACCAGACAACGAAAGTGATTACGCCTATGCAATTACACAGTATATACTGTATATATATATATATATATATATATATATATATATATATATATATGTATGTCTTATACACATTTATATAACGTTACGCAATATATTTAATGTAGATTTTTATAGCTATCATCACTTCTAACCTGTCACTGTGTAATTGCATAGGCGTAATTACTTTCGTTGTCTGGTTCAAATCGATTTTATGAGTATTACCCACATAAATATATAAATGTTTTATACACATTATATAACATTACGCAATATCTTTAATGTAGATGTTCACAACTATCATCAAGTGCAGACATTCCATGTTGTCTATACCAGCTTAGGTTGCTTTTCAACGGAAAGGGTTTTTTAATTTAACAAGTTGACACACATAGTAGCGATATGTATTACAAAATACAATATATATATATATATGTTTTAGAATACTATGTATCTCATTTTGGCATTGGGAAAGTGAAACATAGTTCTTGGACTTGTAGGTAATACAGATTATGAGGATCGATTTCAGACACATGTGCCACGCTTATGCAAAGACGGGATACGAAATAAACAGTGTTCCGCATTGATTGCAAGATGCATTACTAATATGACACGCTTAACTTAGACCATTATGATTGGCAGCATAAATTATGACATCATACACGCATGCGCACTGCAAACAAGGGGACGCTGAGAATAGGGTATTTAAGTCTGGATCGGCAATAGTTTATTACTCACCTGATGTAACGGTAAACCGAGAAACACATTCGGCTAGATTACGAGTCTTGCGTTAGCCTTAAAAAGCAACGTTGAGGGGTCCCAATGCTGCTTTTTAGCACCCGCTGGTATTACGAGTCTGGCAGGTACAGGTGTACCGCTTACTTTTTTCCGCGACTCGAGGTTACCGCAAATCCCCTTACGTCAATTGCGTATCTTATCTTTTTAATGGGATTTGCCTAATGCCGGTATTACGAATCTTTTAAGAAGTGAGCGGTAGACCCTCTCCTGTCAAGACTCCTACCGCATTTAAAAGTCAGTAGTTAAGAGTTTTATGGCCTAACGCCGTAACATAAAACTCTTAACTAAAGTGCTAAAAAGTACACTAACACCCATAAACTACCTATTAACCCCTAAACCGAGGCCCCCCTACATCGCAAACACTTAAATGTTTTAACCCCTAATCTGCCAACCGGACATCGCCGCCACTTCAATAAACATATTAACCCCTAAACCGCCGCACTCCTGCCTCGCAAACACTAGTTAAATTGTATTAACCCCTAATCTGCCGTCCCTAACATCACCGACACCTACCTACATTTATTAACCCCTAATCAGCCGCCCCCAACGTCGCTACTACTATATTTAATTTATTAACCCCTAAACCTAAGTCTAAACCTAAGTCTAACACCCCCCTAACAAATATAATTTAAATAAAACGAAATAAAATTACTACAATTAAATAAATGAATCCTATTTAAAACTAAATACTTACCTATAAAATAAACCATAAAATAGCTACAATATAACTAATAGTTACATTTGTATCTATCTTAGGGTTTATTTTTTATTTTACAGGCAACTTTGTATTTATTTTAACTAGGTACAATAGTTATTAAATAGTTATTAACTATATAATAACTACCTAGTTAAAATAAAGACAAATATACCTGTAAAATAAATCCTAACCTAAATTACAATTACACTTAACACTACACTATCATTAAATTAATTACCTAAACTAACTACAATTAAATTAAATAGACTAAAGTACAACCCCCCCCCACTAAATTACAGAAAATAAAAAAATAATTACAAGAATTTTAAACTAATTACA
This sequence comes from Bombina bombina, assembly GCF_027579735.1. Classification (NCBI taxonomy): domain Eukaryota; kingdom Metazoa; phylum Chordata; class Amphibia; order Anura; family Bombinatoridae; genus Bombina; species Bombina bombina. Next base: position 1,035,479,216 of record NC_069504.1, on the reverse strand, counting down.
CCTAATCTAATCCCCCTAATAAAATAAAAAAGCCCCCCAAAATAATAAAAATCCCTACCCTATACTAAATTACAAATAGCCCTTTAAAGGGCCTTTGTGGGGCATTGCCCCAAAGTAATCAGCTCTTTTACCTGTAAAAAAAAATACAATACCCCCCCAACATTAAAACCCACCACCCACACACCCAACCCTACTCTAAAACCCACCCAATCCCCCTTAATAAATCCTAACACTAACCCCTTGAAGATCACCCTACCTTGAGCCGTCTTCACCCAGCCGGGCAGAAGTGGTCCTCCATAGGGGCAGATGTCTTCATCCAATCCAGGCAGAAGAGGACCTCCAGACGGGCAGAAGTCTTCATCCAGGCGGCATCTTCTATCTTCATCCATCCGGAGCGGGTCCATCTTGAAGCCAGCCGACGTGGAGCATCCATCCAGACCGACGACTACACGACGAATGACGGTTCCTTTAAATGACGTCATCCAAGATGGCGTCCCTTGAATTCCGATTGGCGTCCCTTGAATTCCAATCAGCCAATAGGATTGAGCTTGCATTCTATTGGCTGTTCCAATCAGCCAATAGAATGCAAGCTCAATCCTATTGGCTGATTGGATCAGCCAATAGGATTTTTCCTACCTTAATTCCGATTGGCTGATAGAATCCTATCAGCCAATTGGAATTCAAGGGACGCCATCTTGGATGACGTCATTTAAAGGAACCGTCATTCGTCGTGTAGTCGTCGGCCTGGATGGATGCTCTGCGTCGGCTGGCTTCAAGATGGACCCGCTCCGCTTCGAATGGATGAAGATATAAGATGCCGCCTGGATGAAGACTTCTGCCCGCCTGGAGGTCCTCTTCTGCCCGGATCAAATTAAGACTTCTGCCCCTCTGGAGGACCACTTCTGCATGGCTGGGTGAAGACGGCTCATGGTAGGGTGATCTTCAAGGGGGTAGTGTTAGGTTTTATTAAGGGGGGATTGGGTGGGTTTTAATGTTGGGGGGGTATTGTATTTTTTTTTACAGGTAAAAGAGCTGATTACTTTGGGGCAATGCCCTGCAAAAAGCGCTTTTAAGGGCTATTTGTAATTTAGTATAGGGTAGGGATTTTTATTATTTTGGGGGGCTTTTTTTATTTTATTAGAGGGATTAGATTAGGTGTAATTAGTTTATAATTCTTGTAATTATTTTTTTATTTTCTGTAATTTAGTGTTTTTTTTTTGTACTTTAGTTAATTTTATTTAATTGTAATTAATTGTAGGTAATTTAGTTAATTTATTTAATGATAGTGTAGTGTTAGGTGTAATTGTAACTTAAGTTAGGGTTTATTTTACAGGTAAATTTGTACTTATTTTAACTAGGACATTATTAAATAGTTAATAACTATTTAATAACTATTGTACCTAGTTAAAATAAATACAAACTTGCCTGTAAAATAAAAATAAACCCTAAGCTAGCTACAATGTAACTATTAGTTATACTGTAGCTAGCTTAGGGTTTATTTTATAGGTAAGTATTTATTTTTAAATAGGAATTATTTAGTTAATGATAGTAATTTTAATTAGATTATTTTAAATTATATTTAAGTTAGGTGGGGTTAGGGTTAGACTTAGATTTAGGGGTTAATAGCTTTATTATAGTGGCGGCAACGTTGACGGCAGCAGATTAGGGGTTAATAAGTGTAGTTAGGTGGCAGCGACATTGGGGGCGGCAGAGTAGGGGTTCATAGGGATAATGTAGGTGGCGGCGGTGTCCGAAGTGGCAGATTGGGGTTAATAATATTATTCAGGTGTCGGCGATGTCGTGGGCGGCAGATTAGGGGTTAATAAGTGTAATATTAGGGGTGTTTAGACTGGGGGTTCATGTTAGGGTGTTAGGTGTAGACATAACTTTTGTTTCCCCATAGAAATCAATGGGGCTGCGTTAGAAGCTGAACGCTGCTTTTTTGCAGGTGTTAGGTTTTTTTCCAGCCGATTCTGCCCCATTGATTCCTATGGGGAAATCGTGCATGAGCACGTTTAGCCAGCTCACCGCTACTGTAAGTAACGCTGGTATTGAAGTGAGATGTGGAGCTAAATTTTGCTCTACGCTCCCCTTTTTGCGGCTAACGCCGGGTTTAAGAAAACCCGTAATACCAGCGTTGTTTTAAGTGAGCGGTGAAAAAAAATGCTCGTTAGCAACGCCACCCCTGTTACCGCAAAATTCGTAATCTCGGTGATTGTGAGCTAAGTGCTTTTATTTTGTATTTTAATGTTTTAATTAAAGCATTTTTTTTATCATTCTATTGCTGACCTGAGTCCTTTCTATAAGTAGGAGGATATTGTTAACTGAGCAGTGCCTGTTTTGGGCCACCTATCATTTCCGGATATCTGCTCAAGGGTTTGATAACAGTATTTCAGCATTGGATCCAAGTATCTACTCGACAGCAGTATTGGTTTTGGTCACCATCCCCTTTTACTAATACTGGCTGGGACCCTCGATTCTGCACAAGACCTGAGACTATCCATAAGTCAGCTGGGAGAGACTTCCAACAGCCCAGCCCGCATCAATTGCACTGTTTGAGTGCATAGCAATCTGTGAGTATTTTTTTTGGCTTTTGTTAACAACTTTGGAGTCGGAAGATATCACACCATTAGGGCGCCCTGTTTCTTCCTTAATTTTACTAGATCGAATACTTTTTTTTCTCACAAGAATACTACTGAAGTAGAGCAGCCCATATACCCATTTCATCTGGGTGTACCATCTTTGGGATTGAGAGACTCTTTCTACCATTAGGTCCATTTAATATATGTTTTGTGCACACATTTTTTAGCCCTGTTTATTTGTTACTGTGTTTTGGTCTGTGAAGCAGTCAGCAGGCTCAGATGCGATGTTAATGTAAAGATGGCGCTTCGTGCCAAATCCGTTTATCCCTCCAGTAGTGGTACAGCCATATCAACTTTATAATTCAATTTGTATATATTGCTATAAAAGTGAGCTGTAAATGCTTATGCCTTTTTACTAGAGTCTTTTAGCATTGGTCAAAGTTTGTTTCTTAAGAGGGGGTCCTGTCCAGTTTTGCATTGCAATGTGGGAATTAGTGGTAGTTATAAGCCTGGGCTACATGTTGCCTATTCCTCTGTGTTAGTGGCTGGTAATATCGGCACGTGGGGTCTTTAATCACAACCAGATGGGGATTGCAATCAAAGTGTGATGGGCCCCAGCCCCACTCACCCTCTTGTAGTGATCTTTACTTGTCTATCTCAGCTTGTTCCAGGGTCCAGTAAATTGGCCAGTCCCTGTTGGTTTCTCCGGAGCAGAGCCCCAACCCTCCAGAGACAAGGGTGCAGTGTGGAGCAGTTATACGGATCATTCGGTTGCCTGGTCTCTTGTAGCGGCAGCGGTTTGGTGGTGCAGGCCTCTGCCTTGTAGCGGTTGCCTCTTGGCTTTTGCACCCGACTCCAGAGCTGAGCCCCAACCCTCCGGAGTGGTGTCACCAGGTTCTCACAGTAGGTTGGTGGCGGACTCTCTCTCATCGCTAATGAGGTTGATCTCAAGTTGTTCGCCACTTGGGTTGTTTGCGATGGAGGTCTGGAGGTGAATAGCAAACAACCTGCCCAGGTGTCTCCTTTCAAGTAGGGTTCGGTTAGGAACTATCCTTAAAATATTCCCACTAGAATATCTTTGTTCAAATTATGCTTTATTTGCCAAAAAATTGTTTTATTATATGACACGGACGAAGCTAGCTTGGCGTGCGTCCTATCTCTCCAGTGCTTGGCTCCGCCTCCTATATCTAGTATTATTTTGCACTAGATTCAGTTTATTTTGTTTAGCTTTAGACTCTTAATGTATTCATTGAAAAGAGGATTTTTGATGATCTGTGAGTCATCTATTTCCCTTAGTGAGTATGTTCACCTCGAATAAAACATACTGTATGTATGACATTTTGTAGAAATAAATCATCAAGGGCAAGTCAGAAAATTTGAATTAAATTGTATTACGGTATTGACGATTTTATATCATTATTTGCCATAACACTTGACTCATATAATTTAAGTACACTGATGAAAATAAAGTTTTCATAATATTCATGATGTCTGCATTATTGTATCTATTAGATGGTAAGAAATAAGAGCTTCAGTGAGTCACATTAATACTTAGTCCATTATTTTTGTAATAATGTACCCAATAGATGAGAACAATTGTATAATTATCAAGCTCTAGTTTGCTACAGTGTATATGTAATCCTATGTACTTACTTGGTACACTTCGCTTGTATATATTTCCCTGTTATGTATCTGGGTTGTATTTCATTCTGAGCAAGACAATGATACTATTGGCTTCCTCAACATGTTTTTTTTTTTAACCAATGATAGTGTGTTTAACCTTTTAAAATGTGAGTTCCACATAGCACAGTAGGCTATGACTATGGCCCAGAGCCGAAACGCGTAAGCCAGTCTGTGTTATGCTATGTTGATGTCTGTACAGGTTTGCTGTAAACTATTTTAATTTGGATTACTAAAATAAAGTTTTAGCGTTAGACGACTTTTACTCCTTTGACTGTGTATCTACCAGCCTGAATGCCGTCAGAACACGTATACAACTTATCGGAACAGGTGTTGCCCCATTAGACAATCACAGAGTCACGTGAGTCGACAGGGTCTACCGCGAAGACGCCACTACCTGGAAGCTGGATGTTACGCTGGTGTGTTGGAAAGCTTTTTTGTTATTGCTCACACAGGGATGGCGATACCAGCAATGATGAATTGAGCCACCGGAATTGACCTAGTTGAGAAGCTGAAATTAAGGTACTATTGTTGTCGATTTTGCTGTGTGGTCTGGGAGACTGAATGCAGCGTTTTGGGGCACACCTTTATGAACTTTAAATAATTTGATAATTTACACAGGATCGTCTCTCATTGTTTGTTGTTTGATCTTTCATATTATAGTATAAGTTGTATTATAACGTAAATATTGCCTTAATTATATAAGATATTGTTGTTTACCCATGGTCCCATTTTACAGATGCAGATTTACGAATACATATACATTTTACAAAGGGGGTTTGTACCTGTAGTAACATTTTTCTGGCCTGGCCAATAACTTTATTCCCTGAAATAAATTATATTGTTCTAAATACATACATGCTGTCTACTGGAAACATTAAAACAATATTGGTGCTATATAGCTTACATAATTATGAAATCTTTATAGCCACACCATATGCAAAAATGATAATGTGCTTTATTGCAAATTAAAAAAGAAATACATGCACCCCTAAAATAATACACAATTAATAAAAACTAGGTGTGGGCATTTGGCAGCTTTGCTTGTGGACTTTGGCTATTTTCTGTGCCGGATTGATTCTTGTAAAAATACTAAGATCTTCAAATTGTGCATAATAGAAAATAGATGTAGTCAACGAGCAGCCGCCTACTTCGGCATTCGTCAGCTTTGTTAGTTAATGCCTAATAAAAACAATTTAGAACCTCTTTCAAAACTTACAGACTTTTCAAAATGTCAAAACTTGTAGAGAGACCATTAAAGGCACAAGAAACCCCAAATTTAGTGATTCAGGTAGAGCATGCAATTTTAAACAACTTTCTAATTTATTTCTAGTTTATTTTCTTTGTTGTTTTGGCATCTTTTGATGAAAAGCAGGAATGTAAGTGAAGGCGTAAGCACATCAAGTATGCATGTAGTGCTCCACACATGTACCTAGGTAACTCTTCAACAAAGAATACCATGGGAAGGAAGCAAATTTAATAATAGAAGTAAATTGGAAACATCTTTAAAATTATTATCACAAAAGAAAATATTGGGGTTTAATATTTCCTTTAAATGCTAAATACATACAGCATTTTTGTTCTGGGTCTGAATTAAGTATGTCTGATATATGAAAGCAATAACACGCAGCTTAGCACTGATAGAAATGCAAGCAGGTTTTAGTAGTAGAGAAATATGTCAGCCCTGTATTTGAGTTGATGTAATTTCCTGCATTCAATTGGCAATGTTCATCCATGGATGGTAAATCCCACAAACACTAGTGGGCGTGACTTTCTCATAAAATGAACCATTGCAATACATCCCATCTTATGTATAAACCATTGCCAAGTCCAAACATATTAATCAATGCTTTAAAATGAAGTCATTCATATTTACTCTGCATGAAAGATAGTCACATACAGTAAATATCAAAGGTTTAGCTACATGCTCCTCTGCTGTCTATTGCGCGCTCTGTTCACATCACAAATATACATTGAAAATTAAGCTGTATGGGCCCCATCCGATATGCAGCGTCGCCCGCAAATGCCGGTAATGCCAGATTTTGCGCAGGTTTGGTATCACATATACGGCGTAGCATACAAGTTACGCGTGTATATTTCACCCTTCGGCCGTAATTTTTTTACCAATACACTAACATAGAACTATGCGCAATTTGGTATTCAATATACAGCGTAAGGACTTACGCGTGCAGATTTCAGAAAATCTACTCCATTCTCATCTTGCCACAAATTGCAGGCGCAGGAACCCTTGCACTGACTAAAAAAACAACGTAACTCCCTGAAGGCCTAACAAACGCATGCGCAAACACATACATATCAGCAGCAGATCTCAAACAGTTAAACCTCTTCTAAGCATTCAGAATTCCTGCCCCTACAAGTGTGTCAAACCAATCACAAACAGCACAACCTCTCACCTGCAGCCTTAAAACACCTGGCAATGCACACCCTCATTAGCCACCATGTTTCCCCTGCATTATCTGCAATACATACAGAGACAGCATCGTGGGGCACAAGGGGTGCTGGAAGCCCTACAAACCCCTGTTGTGGAGGATATAGTTGCTGCTGAGGTCCCTGGTCATGGTGCTGTAGCCGTCCCTGCTCCTCATGCTGTTTTCCCTGTTCCTGGTGCTGCCCCTGCTGCTGTTGTTGCTGCAGCTGGTCATAGGCCAGCAGGGCCTATACGACATCGACATCAGCAGAGGGGAAGAGCAAGGGCAGCAAGGATACACATGGTTAGGGTCACCATGTTTGGGATGACAGAAGTGGAGGTCAGGGAAAAGTATCACTTGACTTCTGCAAGCCTCATTGACCTATATGAGGTCTTGAAGGATGCTATTGACCCTCAAGTGAATAGGAACCAAGCTCTGACTGGTATGCAGAAGCTGTTTTGTGTTGTACACTTTCTGGCATCCGGCTCATTCCAGTCAACAGAGGGGCTTGTGTCTGGCCTAGCGCAGTCCACATTCTACAGGATTCTAGGGGAGGTTTTGACTGCTCTAGATAACCAGACACAGCGATACATTCATTTCCCCCATACCCCCCAGGAATGGAACAGTCTTAAACAAGGCTTCTATCGACTGGGGGGTATTCCCAATGTCATGGGGGCAATTGATTGCACACATGTGTGTATCGTGGCCCCACATGAGGAGCCATTCCTCTATATTAACAGGAAAGGCTTTTACTCCTTGAATTGCCAGATGGTCTGCGATACCACTCTGAAATTCACACGTGTATGCAGGCTTTCCAGGTAGTGCACATGATTCCTACATCCTGCACCAGAACTCCTTATTCCAGCTTTTCGAATCTGGCACACTCTCGGGAGGTTGGCTGCTTGGTGAGTATGCACTACCTTCATTCTATCTGTATATTTCTACTAAAGGGACACTAAACACAAAATAATTGTATCATGTTTCAGATAGAGAATACAATGTTAAACAACATTACAATTTACTTATATTATCTCATTTGATTTATTCTTTAGATATCCTTTGTTTAAGAAATAGCAATGCACATAGATGAGCCAATCATATGAGGCATCTATGTGCAGCCACCAATCAGCAGCTAATGAGCATATCTAATATGCTTGTCAGCAAATTATATCAAGAGAATGGAGCAAATTACATAATAGAAGTAAATTATAAAGTTGAATAAAATTGCAGGTTCTTTTTAACTCATGAAAGAAGAAATGTGTGTTTCATGTCACTTTAAAGGGACAGTATACTATAAATAGTTTTTCACTTAAAAGGACATTTTATCAAAATGGAATGTTCTATCCGAATCATGAAAATAGAATTTTGTCTAGACTAATCCTGGCATAAAAGTAGATTGCTTACAATGCACAAATTTCATATATTTGAAAAATATATCTTTTAAATGAAATCCATGTTATGTCCCTTTAAGCACATGATGAACCTGTAGTAATCAGAATACATATGTTACATGACAGGCGACGCAGGCTGCAGACCATGGCTGCTAACCCCCTTGGTACACCCCCTTACAGAGCCACAACTCAGGTACTAGGAGGCCCACATACGGACCAGAAATGTGATTGAAAGGAGCTTTGGCCTACTCAAAACCAGATTCAGGTGTCTGGATTTGACAGGAGGAGCTTTACAGTATAACCCCAACAAAGTGTGTTCCATTGTCAATGCATAATGTATTCTACATAACATTGCTGTGGACACACGTATATTGGGGGACATGGAACCAGAACAAGATCAGCAGCTGGTTCCTGTACCTGAGGATGTGGACAGGGGGACACTGAGGGGGAATGAAGTGAGGGACCTTGTCATCCGTCAATACTTCACCTGTAAGTTACTTGTTCATAAGTACAGTAAACTGTAACATTCACATGTATTATGATGTTTGACTGTACCTCACCAACCATTGCATGTGTATCTATCATGTCTTGCAGAATTACATACTGCGGATTTCCACTGCATGTAAGTGAAACTACTACATCCCACCCCCCTTCCCTTAACCACCCTAATTACTGAAAATGTCTCATTTGTTTAATTTATGTTTATGTCACTATGATTTATTGACTATCATTAATAAGAATGAAAATGGATGTTTATACCTTATGTTCACACCTTCTGTAAATACATTATTATTTATATATATACCCATGTGGCAATTTATATTGGATGTGAGGAACCTTGATTTACATCTTAGAAGTGAATATTACTATATGTACCCTTCATACACAACTATGTGATGTGTTTTATAGGACATGAATATGTCGTAAACATGATAATATTACCTATGTTTGCCATTTCCACACAGGTCATATTATATGTTTTAACAATATTAGTGTACTAAAACACACCTCACATGGATGTGGATGACAATTCTATGGTAAATAACAGAGGACAAGATTTATGGTGATCTATAAGAATATTTATTTATTTTTTGGCTTCTTGTATGAGGGGGCTGAGGTGACTGTAGTGGATTTCCTTGTTCTCCTGGTTTGAGAGGATTCTTCGGTTTCTGCTGGTGTGCTGGCCAAAGATGATAGGCTGGAGGCAGTGTCCTGCTGGTGTGTAAAGTGCTCAAACAACACACCCAAGAGTTGATTTTGTTCCCGCCATCTATTGTCCCTCTGCATCTGCATATCAGACAGAATTCGCATCATATTCGACTGGTTTTGTACAATTCCATTTAATGATGCTGCCATGTCCCTCTGCAGCTCTATGCTACGCTTGAGTAACCTCTCTTGGCTCCTGTGAAACCTCTGTTGGCCTCTTTGTCTGCTCTCGCAGCTTGTTATGAGCCTCCTCTGTAGTGAAATATATTCCTCACCCAGGGGAGAATACAGTGCATCCACAGGCTCTTCAGCAGCAGGGCTTCTAGGTGCTTGAGGTGCAGGTCCAGCTGATTCTGCTGGTGCTGGTGGGACATCCTCAGCTGCATCTGCTGGTGCGACATCCTCGGCTGCATCTGCTGGTGCGACATCCTCAGCTGCATCTGCTGGTGCAACATCCTCAGCTGCATCTGCTGGTGGGACATCCTCAGCTGCATCTGCTGGTGCTTCAGTAATTCTAGCTATATGCTCATTTGCAGATGTTGGAGCTCTCCCAAGGGAAGAGGATGGTGGAGCTCTCCCAAGGGAAGAGGATGGTGGAGCTCTCCCAAGGGAAGAGGATGGTGGAGCTCTCCCAAGGGAAGAGGATGGTGGAGCTCTCAGGGTGGATTGGTAGTCCCATTGATGAGCAGTGTGTGACCACTCAGCCTGTCTAGTTTGCACTTCTTGGGACATAACTTGTGTGTAAAATCCATGACCGCCCTGTTATTGTGTTGGGAGGGGGGGGGGGGGTAAAGACATGGACCCTTTGTGGCTGACTTGGCTCCCCCTCAAAGCCAAAAGAAGAATATTCCTCTGGCCAGGGGTCATATGCCAATGGTGGTGGCATCACTTCCGGGTCCTCTACTGAAGCCATCCAACCCTGTTCATGCCTGGGAGCATAATGTTCAAGTTGTTGCCTGAAGACTGGTGTTGGTGGCTGCATGCCTGTGACTGGTGGTGGTGGCTGCATGCCTGTGACTGGTGGTGGTGGTGGAGGTGGCAGCATGCCTGTTTGCATCCTGGTGACAGGAGGTTCTGTGGAGGAGTCAAATGATGAGAGGGATTAGTACAATCATATATATGTCCATGTGGTCATACAATGTACATTGATACATGCTAGGGCCTATACTCATTCTCATGTCAAACTCTATAACATGCATGTGCATAATGTGATTGATTTTATGAGGGATTTTAATCTGCACAGTATACAGGTATGTGTTTCATACAATAGTTATGTGTACATGTCAATGATGGAAAAAATGTGTTCTTTAAGTGACAATATGGTCACACAATTTACTTTAGCCTGATGTAGGCACAAAACCTGCTTTCTGAGCAAAAAGTATTGTGATGGCTATAGTGTCCATTTACTGAAATCTCTACATGTGGCTTGTGGCCTGTGTTACTCTGAGACATGTTAGTATTGCACTATTCCACCTCATATCATGAATTGCATTGTGTTAAGTAGCATTAATGTGAAATATAATTGTAGATGTTTTTGTTAGTAGGCCAAATACCATGCTCCTCATTGTGTACATGAATGTGTGACATTAAACGATGTTATATCTCAAATACATATCATACTGGTGTGTGGGATGTTACTCACCAGCATGATGTGCTGTGGTTGCAGCCTCTGAGTCACATGCCCCTGGAAGTCAATGGACTGCTGTGATACTCAGGGACCTGCGTATCATCTCCTGCCAGGTGTTGTATTCTGTGTCCAGGGGTGGACCACCGCCTGTTCCCCTCTGGTGCATGGCTTCCTGCCCCATCTTCTCTTTCACTCGCCTCTTACAGTCGTTCCACTTTTTTTTAAGGCCCTCAACAGTCCTCCTCTGCGGGGCCACACTGTTGACGGCATCCTCTACCGCCAACCATGCCATTTTACGCCTTCTGGCAACGCCTTTGCCCTTCTCCTGGTCAAAGAGGGCACTGTGGTTGTCCATGATGGCCTGGACTAGAGCAACATTCTCATTGAATGAGAAGTTAGGACATCTCATCCTCTGTGGACACCTGGCTTGCTCCCTGCGATGTCCCTGGTGTGGGTTTTTCCCTATCCTCTCCCTCCTCCCCCCTTCTGTCCCCATGTGCACCCTCTGTCCCTCTCCTTGATGTGCCTGGTCTCTGGGGCTCTCGGGCATCTCCCCTCCCATCATCCCTTCTATCTCTCCCTCTCCCCACTCCACTTACTCCCTGACGGGGACCCCGCTGCTCCTCCTGTCCTCTACAATACTCCTCTCCCTGCCACTCCTCTCCCCTCCTCCCCTCCGCCCTACCTCTCCCTGCCATCCTCACACTACACACACTACACACACTCATACTCACTCCCAGTTCAATCACACACAATCACAACCAAACACTCAGCTTATCACACTGCAAAATTTAAAAAAAATGTGTGAGGTGTTAGAAAAAAAAAGTGTTGTCTATATTGTATATGTATGTATGCAATATGTGTGCAATATGTAAAAAGATGTGTAAGTGTACAAGCTTAACCAACCAACAAAGCGACCTAACTAACTCCTCTGTTTGCGCCTCTCTCTCTACTCTGACTAATCCTCCACTCCACTGTAGTGTGCTGTAGCTCAACGAACCATCCAAACACACTGAAGAAAATGGCGGCTGCGCATGGGTTTATATATGACTTTTGAATAGCGTAATTACGTTACGCATTTTTAGATGGAGTCGCGGGTGATTTTTACGAGTGTTAGCCTAATTTGCATAAAACTACTCTTTATTGAGACTTTACGTGAACAAAATACAGGGTAAGTTTCTTGCAACGAGTAAAATGTGTATTTGCGCACTTTTTGTCCTACTTACGCCACTTTAGCATCTGACGGCGCAGTATATGTAATACCCCGATGTGCGAGGTGAAACTACGGGCGGCGCGGGTTCCCTCACTTGCACCAAAAACTACGCCGTATATCGGATCGCGCCCCAAGTTCCTTATATTTGTGGTAATTATGGGGCAGTGTGTGTTTGCCTCCATTTGATATTTTCTAGCCTTTGACTAGTTGTTTCCACACATTTATATTGCTCTCTCTTTAAATGTTTGGCACATATATGTGTGCACTGTATAGTTTGTGCAGTGTTTTATAGTGTAATTACTGTAAAACTGCTGCTGTTTGTATTATGACTCCCAGGTCCAGCAGGGAGAAAGGTGAGGCTGTGGTTTGCAGTATGAATATGTCATTTTGGTGACACAGAATGTTGTGCCTTAAAGGGACAGTCTACACCAGAATTTTTATTGTTTTAAAAGATAGATAATCCCTTTATTACCAATTTCCCAGTTTTGCATAACTAAGACAGTTATAATAATATACTTTTAACCTCTGTGATTATCTTGTATCTAAGCCTCTGCAAACTGCCCCTTTTTCAGTTCTTTTGACAGACTTGCAGTCTAGCCAATCAGTGCCTGCTCCCAGATAACTTCTCGTGCACGAGCACAGTGTTATCTATATGAAATACGTGAACTAACACCCTCTAGTGGTGAAAAACTGTTAAAATGCAATCTGAAAGAGGTGGGCTTCAAGGTCTAAGAAATTAGCATATGAACCTCCTAGGTTAAGCTTTCAACTAAGAATACCAAGAGAACAAAGCAAAATTGGTGATAAAAGTAAATAGGAAAATTGTTTTAAATTACATGCTCTATTTGAATCATGAAAATTATTTTGGCCTAGACTGTCCCTTTAATACTAGTTTTAGCCAGGTGACTTCAGCATATGCTTTGGCTCCTGTCAGCTAAACAAATGATTGTCTCTCTTAAAGGGCCACTGTAAGTAAATATTTTCTATGCCTGTTACTAACTAACTACCCCAAATACGCTTTATATCAATAGCATTTCATTAACATATCTCTACCGTATATCAGAAATCTTGTCTGCAAATTTAATTGTTTTCCAAACCCACTCCGTGGGTATCCTTTGCTCTGTCCCAATCCGTTTACAATACCTAGGTTTCAAAATGGCGCTTTAAACACAAAGTTATTGGTTTAAGTATTTTGAACATGCAGTGCTGAAAATAGTGGGCAGGATAACGTGACATCATCGGCGAATAAAAGATATAACTTTTAGAACGTTATGAAACTTCGATTTGGAGAAAATATAGGTCAGTAGGTTTTAATTAATGTTTATTAACTTTAATATGTTAGTTGTTTAGCTTAAAAATTATAACAGAAAGTAATCCTTTAAGGGAGAAATTGTTTATTCATTTTGTTTTAGAGGCAGCTAAGTTTATGACCACTAGATCTACAAGGTGTGTAAATTCATGTTCTCATCCATCTGGATCACTTCAGATTTCCGTCTTGCTGTAGAACATGTTTATTTCCAGTTTGTAGGGATTCCTTTCAGACTGGACACTGGTTAAAGTATCTTGACTAAGTTCCTATCTGCTCACAAGGAAGCAATTAGATTAATCCCTTCGCTATCAGGAATTTCAGAGAAAAACTTGCCCAAAATACCAAAGAATTTTTAGCATTTTTGCTATCACTTCATTTAACCCCTTAATGACCGGACCATTTTTCAATTTTCTTACCCTTAATGACAATGGCTATTTTTACATTTCTGTGGTGTTTGTGTTCAGCTGTAATTTTCCTCTTACTCATTTACTGTACCCACACATATTATATACCGTTTTTCTCGCCATTAAATGGACTTTCTAAAGATACCATTATTTTCATTATATCTTATAATTTACTATAAAATTTTTTATAAAATATGAGGAAAAAATGGAAAAAACACACTTTTTCTAACTTTGACCCCCAAAATCTGTTACACATCTACAACCACTAAAAAACACCCATGCTAAATAGTTTCTAAATTTTGTCCTGAGTTTAGAAATACCCAATGTTTACATGTTCTTTGCTTTTTTTGTAAGTTATAGGGCCATAAATACAAGTAGCACTTCGCTATTTCCAAACCACTTTTTTTTCAAAATTAGCGCTAGTTACATTGGAACACTGATATCTGTAAGGAATACCTGAATATCCATTGACATGTATATATTTTTTTTTAGAAGACATCCCAAAGTATTGATCTAGGCCCATTTTGGTATATTTCATGCCACCGTTTCACCGCCAAATGCGATCAAATTAAAAATTTTTTTCACTTTTTCACACATTTTGTCACAAACTTTAGGTTTCCCACTGAAATTATTTACAAACAGCTTCTGCAATTATGGCACAAATGGTTGTAAATGCTTCTCTGGGATCGCCTTTGTTCAGAAATAGCAGACTTATATGGCTTTGGGGTTGCTTTTTGGTAATTAGAAGGCCGCTAAATGCCGCTGCGCACCACACGTGTTTTATGCCCAGCAGTGAAGGGGTTAATTAGGGAGCATGTAGGGAGCTTGTAGGGTTAATTTTAGCTTTAGTTTAGTGTAGTAGACAACTCCAAGTATTGATCTAGGCCAATTTTGGTATATTTCATGCCACCATTTCACCGCCAAATGCGAGCAAATAAAAAAACCTTTAAATTTTTCACAATTTTAGGTTTCTCACTGAAATTATTTACAAACAGTTTGTGCAATTATGGCACAAATGGTTGTAAAAGCTTCTCTGGGATCCCCTTTGTTCAGAAATAGCAGACATATATGGCTTTGGCGTTGCTTTTTGTTAATTAGAAGACCGCTAAATGCTGCTGCGCACAACACGTGAATTATGCCCAGCAGTGAAGGAGTTAATTAGGTAGCTTGTAGGGCGCTGGCAGGGTTAATTTTAGCTTTAGTGTAGAGATCAGCCTCCCACCTGACACATCCCACCCCCTGATCCCTCCCAAACAGCTCTCTTCCCTCCCCCACCCCACAATTGTCCCCGCCATCTTAAGTACTGGCAGAAAGTCTGCCAGTACTAAATAAAAGGAGTTTTTTTTATTTTATTTTTAAAAAAAATGTATTCTGCTGTAATGGAGCCCTGCCTTAGCCCCCAACCTCCCTGATTCCCCACCAAACAGCTCTATAACCCTCCCTGCTACTTAATTGCCGCCATCTTGGGTACTGGCAGCTGTCTGCCAGTACCCAATTTGCCCCCAAAAATATTTATAAATTTTGCCCCCAAAAATATTTATAAACTTTTCTGTAGTGTAGCAGCCCCCCCTCAATACCCCCAACCCCCCCCCCAGATCCTTTTATATATATATTATTTTTTTTTTATGTTTTGAACTTTTTTTTTTTCATTGGTGTCAGTGGCTAATGCGCGCGCGCGCCTCACGTGCACGCACGCGCCCCACGTGCACGCGCGCGCCCCACGTGTACGCGCGCCCCACATGCACGCGCGCGCCCGCACGCTGCCGCCTCTTTGCTTCCCTTCCCCCCGGAACACTGCACCATTGATACCGGTGCAGAGAGGGCCACAGAGTGGCTCTCTCTGCATCGGAGGCTTGTTAAAAGGTATTGCAGGATGCCTCCATATCGAGGCATCACTGCAATACCCTGAGAGCTGCTGGAAGCAATTGCGATCGCTTCCAGCACTCTCTTAAACAACTGACGTACCAGGTACGTCCATTGTCACTAACTGCTAGTTTTTGCAGGACGTACCTGGTGCGTCAGTTGTCATTAAGGGGTTAAACAGACATAGAGCCTTTTTCTATTTACCTATTAAAACTATACAGTGTGTGTGTGTGTGTGTGTATATATTTCTTTCATGTAAGTGGCAAGAGTCCATGAGCTAGTGACGTATGGGATAATCATTCCAACCAGGAGGGGGCAAAGTTTCCCAAACCTCAAAATGCCTATAAATACACCTCCCACCTCACTCATGCCTTAGTTTTACAAACTTTGCCTCCTATGGAGGTGGTGAAGCAAGATGTGCTTGATTCTTCTGTGATATTCACTTCTAAGCATTCTGAAGCCCAATTCCTCTCAGAGTACAGTGTTTGTCAGAGGGACGTGAAGGGAGTATTGCCTAATGATACCAGTGTTTTCACCTATGGGAAATCTATTCTAGGGCTCTCTGTAATCGGTCGCGGGGATTCATCTGCTGCCTCCCTTTACAGATCGACTTTATACTCCTCTACCATTACCTCTGCTGATATGTTTCAGTACTGGTTTGGCTGTCTGCTATATGCGCCGCCGCCCCCCCCTCTCAGTTATATATTGGACACCTTGAAACCCTAAATAAGAGACTTATCATTAAAGTAGTTTCCCACTAAAGTCACATTAAAAAAAGTAGCTTTATTGCACAACCACATACAACAAACCTATTTTCCAGTGATCGTACGCTTGTTGAATGCTCAAATATTTTAGAATACAAAGTTTAATTACGTGCAGTAAATAAGGTAGTATTTGTGTTTTATTTTTTTTTTATTTTTTTTTAATAATTTTTATTGAGATTAATCATATAAATAACAACAGTCAAAGGTTCAGTGGTGACTACATTAGGTACATCTTGAATTGGTTTAGTTATTATATTCAGACCTGAGAGGAAATAAGAGAAAAACAAAAGAAAACATAATACAGGGTTGTCAACATACAGAGTACCAATCCATTCTGCACGTTACTGTCAGACTAGTGAAATGGAACCTCATTTTACTTTTAAATATAATAGAAACGCACCTCTAATGTTTCAACAGGCCTCTCATGGACCCATTTAAATTAAATGATTTATGGAGGTGCTTAACTGTAAAACACAACAAGAAACAAAGCAAGAAAGAGCATTATAAAACTTGAATCGCCCTAGAGACTATTATTAAATCCCCTACAATTGAGCACATATGATCTCTTGGTTCTAGGTAATAGGGCATAATAGGGAGAGGAGTGAACAAATTTGGGTTTAATACTACTACGGCATCTATCTGCAAATAACAGCAATAGTCATTATCTGTGACTGGCAATAAACCTAATATAGCAATAAATATATTCTAGTCTATATGTGGGGTGGGGGTAAAGATAATATTGTTGGGCTTACTTTCCGGCTTTTAGGTATATCAAATAATAGCCATGGAATCATGACAAAGTCTCAAGGATGGAACAGTTACACATGTTGATGGAAAACATAGAGAGTTCACCGGGGTCAAAAAGCCTGTCTGAGATGTCTTCTGCCATGCCTCTAGCAAGAGCCCCCCCCGCTCAGCTCCTGTTCTATCAAAGCAGTAAGGCTGTATGGGAGCGTGGCGACGAACTGTCCCTTGAGATCCTGCCTCATCTGCATGTTCAACTTTATCTGTATCCAATAAAGTGAACTTTTTATCTAAGTTCTGTGGACCGACCATTGATTGAATATTTGCTATTTGGGGAATTTGGCAGCTACCCTCAGGTCTTCACAAGCACATTCCACCAGGAGCTGTATCACTGTGAGTTCATTCTAGGTTTAAGAAGTTGTATCCTTTACCTGTGGCTAATTTAGAGTTTTTGGGAAAAGTCCCTAAAGTTGATGGGGCTATTTCCACTCTTGCCAGACGTACTGCTATCCCTATGGAAGATAGTACTTCTTTTAAGGATCCTTTAGACAGGATGATTGAATTTTAACTCAGAAAAGCTCATTTACAATCTGGTTATATTCTTAGACCTGCCATTTATATGGCTGATGTGGCTGCTGATTTAACTTTTTGGTTGGACAGTTTAGCTCGTCAGGTACAAGATCCTGATTTGTCTAGCATTGTTCTTCTACTATCTACTATCTCTATCTTTCCAGGGTAAGAATGTATTTGGTTCTCAATTGGATTCTATTATTTCCACTACCACTGGGGAGAAGGGAGTTTTTCTACCCCAAGATAAAAAGTCTAAGGGTTAGTTATCAAGTGTTAGGTTTTTTTTCAGCTCAAACAGCCCCATTGTTTTCTATGGGGATATCGTGCACAAGCACGTTTTTGAGGCTGGCCGCGTCCGTAAGCAACTCTGGTATCGAGAGTTGCATTTGCGGTAAAAATGCTCTACGCTCCTTTTTTGGAGCCTAACGCAGCATTTGTTTGA
Source organism: Bombina bombina (assembly GCF_027579735.1). Taxonomy (NCBI): domain Eukaryota; kingdom Metazoa; phylum Chordata; class Amphibia; order Anura; family Bombinatoridae; genus Bombina; species Bombina bombina. The sequence continues at coordinate 1,035,460,992 of NC_069504.1, read as the reverse complement.
ACTCTCGATACCAGAGTTAAATTTATGGTGCGGCCAGAAAAAAGCCTGCGGAGCGTTAACAGCCCTTCTACCGCCAAACTCCAAATCTAGGCCTAAGTTAATCCTATTTAAAACTAAATACTTACCTGTAAAATAAACCCTAATATAGCTACAATATAAATAATAATTATATTGTAGCTATCTTAGGATTTATTTTTATTTTACAGGTAACTTTCAATTTATTTTAACTAGGTACAATAGCTATTAAATAGTTATTAACTATTTAATAGCTTACCTAGCTAAAATAAAGAGAAATGTACCTGTAAACTAAAAACTAACCTAAGTTACAATTACATCTAACACTACACTATACTTTAATAAATTATTCCTATTTAAAACTAAATACTTACCTGTAAAATAAACCCTAACGCCTAGATTTAGAGTTCTGCGGCCAAAGGGGTGCGTTAGCTACGCGTGCTTTTTTTCTCCCGCACCTTTTAAATACCGCTGGTATTTAGAGTTCACAGAATGGCTGGGTTTTCAGTGCGTTAGGCTCCAAAAAGGGAGCGTAGAGCATAATTTAACGCCACTGCAACTCTCGATACCAGCGGTGCTTACGGACGCGGCCAGCTTCAAAAACGTGCTCGTGCACGATTCCCCCATAGAAAACAATGGGGCTGTTTGAGCTGAAAAAAACCTAACACCTGCAAAAAAGCAGCGTTCAGCTCCTAACGCAGCCCCATTGTTTTCTATGGGGAAACACTTCCTACGTCTGCACCTAACATGAACCCCGAGTCTAAACACCCCTAACCTTCACTTATTAACCCCTAATCTGCCGCTCCCGCTATCGCTGACACCTGCATATTTTTTTTAACCCCTAATCTGCCGCTCCGTAAACCGCCGCTACTTACATTATCCCTATGTACCCCTAATCTGCTGCCCCTAACACCGCCGACCCTTATATTATATTTATTAACCCCTAATCTGCCCCCCTCAACGTCGCCTCAACCTGCCTACACTTATTAACCCCTAATCTGCCGAGCGGACCGCTCCTCTACTATAATAAAGTTATTAACCCCTAATCCGCCTCACTCCCGCCTCAATAACCCTATAATAAATAGTATTAACCCCTAATCTGCCCTCCCTAACATCGCCGACACCTAACTTCAATTATTAACCCCTAATCTGCCGACCGAATCTCGCCGCTACTGTAATAAATGGATTAACCCCTAAAGCTAAGTCTAACCCTAACACTAACACCCCCTAAGTTAAATATAATTTAAATCTAACGAAATAAATTAACTCTTATTAAATAAATTATTCCTATTTAAAGCTAAATACTTACCTGTAAAATAAACCCTAATATAGCTACAATATAAATTATAATTATATTATAGCTATTTTAGGATTTATATTTATTTTACAGGTAACTTTGTATTTATTTTAACCAGGTACAATAGCTATTAAATAGTTAAGAACTATTTAATAGCTAAAATAGTTAAAATAATTACAAAATTACCTGTAAAATAAATCCTAACCTAAGTTACAATTAAACCTAACACTACACGATCAATAAATTAATTAAATAAAATACCAACAATTATCTACAATTAAACCTAACACTACACTATCAATAAATTAATTAAATACAATATCTACAAATAAATACAATGAAATAAACTAACTAAAGTACAAAAAATAAAAAAGAACTAAGTTACAAAAAATAAAAAAATATTTACAAACATTAGAAAAATATTACAACAATTTTAAACTAATTACACCTACTCTAAGCCCCCTAATAAAATAACAAAGCCCCCCAAAATAAAAAAATGCCCTACCCTATTCTAAATTAAAAAAGTTCAAAGCTTTTTTACCTTACCAGCCCTGAACAGGGCCCTTTGCAGGGCATGCCCCAAAGAATTCAGCTCTTTTGCCTGTAAAAAAAAACACATACAATACCCCCCCAACATTACAACCCACCACCCACATACCCCTAATCTAACCCAAACCACCCTTAAATAAACCTAACACTAAGCCCCTGGAGATCTTCCTACCTTATCTTCACCATACCAGGTTCACCGATCCGTCCTCGGAAGTCTTGATCCAAGCCCAAGCGGGGGGCTGAAGAGTGACGTCCATCCTCGGGCTGAAGTCTGGATCCAAGCGGCGGCTGAAGAACTCCATCATCGGGATGAAGTCTTCTATCAAGTCGCATCTTCAATCTTCTTTCTTCTGGAGCGGAGCGGAGCCATCTTCTTTCCAACCGACGCGGATCCAACCTCTTCAACCGACGCCTACTCGCCGAATGACGGTTCCTTTAAATGACGTCATCCAAGATGGCGTCCCTCGAATTCCGATTGGCTGATAGGATTCTATCAGCCAATCGGAATTAAGGTAGGAATATTCTGATTGGCTGATGGAATCAGCCAATCAGATTCAAGTTCAATCCGATTGGCTGATCCAATCAGCCAATCAGATTGAGCTTGCATTCTATTGGCTGATCGGAACAGCCAATAGAATGCAAGCTCAATCTGATTGGCTGATTGGATCAGCCACAATCGGATTGAACTTGAATCTGATTGGCTGATTCAATCAGCCAATCAGATTTTTCCTACCTTAATTCCGATTGGCTGATAGAATCCTATCAGCCAATCGGAATTGAAGGGACGCCATCTTGGATGACGTCCCTTAAAGGAGCCTTCATTCGTCGGTAGTCCGTCGGTAAAGAAGGATGTTCCGCGTTGGCGGGATGAAGATTCAAGACCCGGCTTGGAAGATGACATCGCCCGGATAGAAGACTTCTTCAGCGCCTCTTGGAAGATGACATCGCACGGATCGCCGCTTGGAGGATCACTTCATCGGATGGAAGATTTCTTCAGCGCCGCTTGGAGGATAACTTCTTCCGCTCCGGATTTCCACTTCGGTTCCATCGCTGCTCGGCTGAGTGAAGACGACTCAAGGTAGGATGATCTTCAGGGGATTAGTGTTAGGTTATTTTAAGGGGGGTTTGGGTTAGATTAGGGGTATGTGGGTGGTGGGTTTTAATGTTGGGGGGGGTTGTATTTTTCTTTTACAGGCAAAAGAGCTGAATAAGGCCTCGCTTCCATTGAGTCGTTAAAAATGGAGCCGTAAGCTACCGAAGCGGACGACAGCTAAAAGTAATTTACGGCTCCATTTTAGTACCAGGTTTCCATTGAAAAGATTAGCGTGTTGCGCGCAGTCGCTCTTTTCGGCCGTACGTAAGTTTGCGTTGCCAACCGATGTCGGATTTGTCGAAAAGCGCGCCATAACAAGTGCATTGCCATGGTAACCCGACCTCTGTCTATAAGAATAACGGTTTGCGCCTGCGCTCTTTACCTGTGATCGCCTCTAGAGAGAAAGACACGGGAGCTAGTTGCGTTGGTAGGAGTTTTGGGTTTTTGAGAGTTGTTTGAGAGTTAGTGGAGAGTTTGATATTTGATTTTCATATATTCTTATTGTAGGCCTCATATAATATTAGGAACACACACACACACATCCATACATTAGTTAATTAACACACATTAGTTTATACACACAAATACACACACACACACATACACACTTTTATTTGATACAAACACATTCCCATTTTTTTTTTTCATTAACCCCCATATCCCCATCTTCCTTTATTACTCCTTTCATTAATCCCCTTATTCCACTTCCCATCCCCCCTTTGACTACCCTTCCCTTCCTCACTATATAACTTGTTTTTTTATATATACATTTTGCCCATCCTATTTTTTTTTTTTTAACATCCCATATTTTTTATTTCATTTGACTATATAGCTCACCCCTTTCTTAATTTGCATCCCTTATTATTTTTCTATAATTTTGTTCTAATCCTCCTTAGTTTTTCCTTTTTCATTTACATCCCTTTGTTTATTTTCACCCCCACATTTTATTTTTATTTTGAGGGATATAGAATAGAGATAGTTAGGGTCTAGATAGGTTAGGTAGTTAGTTTTGGGGCTATTTAATTTAGGGTTTAGTTAGGTGAATTAGTGTAGTTAGGTAAGCTAGGGACTTTAGTGTTAGGTTAGAGTTAGGGAGGAAGGAGAAAGGGATGGATAGGCCTAGTGGAGTTGGGAAGGGGGTGGCTAGGGGGAGGGCAGTGGTGAGGGTGGATAGAGGGAGGGGGAGGGGGAAGTAGGGAGTAGTATGGGCAGGAATAGGGGCCGAGGTTTGGGTGGAGGATTTGTCCTTCCTCAAACCCTGGCAGAGGAGGGAAGGAGAGAGGGTGGAAGAGGAATGGAGGTGGGCGGAGTGAGGAGGAGTCAGGCTCAGCTAGGCACAAAAAGAAAAGGGAAAGTGGGGCAGACTGTGGCAACTGGGGGTGGGGCTGGTGGTAGCCTGTCACAGCCTGCAGGGACAGAGGAGGTAGAGAGGGCTGGTCCCCAGTCACAGGAGGGAGAGTCTGTGTCTGCTGGCCCTTCAGGTGTGAAGGGCAGGCTAAGAGAGGAGAGGTACTCTGAGGAGGAGAAGGAGGCTCTTGTTGAGGCATACTTGGAGAGGGCAGCTCAGCTGGAGAACCCTAACCTGAGGCCGGCTGTCCGGAATAAGCTGTGGGAGGAGATTCGAGTGGCAGTCAGCTGCTTAGGACGTAATCGTTCTACTGCCAGCATTAAACACCGCTATCATGACTGCAGGAGGGAAACCAAAGCTAAGCTGGCACAGCAGGCCAAATATGCACGTGGGACAGGTGGTGGTCCTAGCAAGAGAATACACCTAAGGTCATGGGAGGAGATGCTGTCCAATGTCATCTCGGATGAATCTGTTTACGGATGTAAGGGGACAATGGACACCTCTGTGCCACCTGAAGAGGTGTATGAAGGTGAATATTCAATATTAAATATAACCATATATGTGATGTATATATGTTGTATATCATAAATACCCATCTGTGTTTAGCTATGAATCTAAATTTACATAGTTGTATTTAATATGTTCAGCAAGCACTCTGTATTGTATATCTGCTCCGACAAGCAAGAATATTGATAATATAATATCCAAGAATATTAAGCATTTCATATAAATCATGTGTCATTTTCCTTAAAGGGACACTGTACCCAAAATATTTATTTTGTGATTCAGATACAGCATGCAATTTTAAGCAACTTTCTAATTTACTCCTATTATGAATTTCTCTTCATTCTCTTGCTATCTTTATATGAAAAATAAGACATGTAAGCTTTTTTTCTAGGTTCAGTACTCTGGACAGCAGTTTTTGATTGGTGGATGCATTTATCCACCAATCAGCAAGGACAACCTAGGTTGTTCACCAAAAATGGGCCACCATCTAAACTTACATTCTTGCATTTCAAATAAAGATACCAAGAGAATAAAGAACATTTGAAAATAGGAGTAAATCCGAAAGTTGAATAAAATTGCATGCTCTATCTGAAGCACAAAAGAAAATATTTGGGTACAGTGTCCCTTTAACAATGTCCCTTTAAGACACAGTCTATAAAGATTCCTCAGTTATGGTCATATATGCTTTGATTTTATCCCAAACACACTATATGTGTGTATGTGTATGTGTGTGTGTGTGTGTATGTGTGTGTATGTGTATGTGTGTGTATGTGTGTGTGTATGTGTGTGTGTGTGTGTGTGTATGTGTGTGTGTGTACATATATACACATAAATATGGAATATAATAGTCTGTATTGTTATGCTACAAAGTAATATATTCTATTAGATAGATAATGTAAACATACCGTATATTTATTTGTAGGTTCCGAACAGGAGGAGTATGAAGCTGCACCAACACCACAGCAGGATGTTCCTACATTCACTGAGGAGGATGAGGATATCTATGGTGACACTACCTCCTATATCAGCCTCTTAGAAGATGATATGCAGCAGCCTAGGGCATATGAGGTGGAGGATGTATCATGCCCTTCTCCATCTACTTCGGAGACAACATTTCATGTTTTGGGTTCTGAACCCCAGCAGACTCAACCTCCTCAACAATGGCAGTTCATGCATACTTCGCAGCAGCAAATGGCACAGCCCCCACAGCTGCACCCACCGCAGCAGATGATGCACCCCCCACAACATCCTCCTCAGCAGCAGATGATGCACCCCCCACAACATCCTCCTCAGCAGCAGATGATGCACCCACCACAACATCCTCCTCAGCAACAGATGATGCACCCACCACGACATCATTATCCTCAGCAGCAGATGATGCACCCACCACAGCAGCATACAGATCTGCATCACCTGTACTATATGCCTCCCACTCCTATGGCACAACAGGAATCCACACCACCACCCACTGCACCCACCAATGTATTGCCAACAGTGCCATCACAGACAACCTCACAGTCACCAATACGGAGAGACAGCCCTGGAACCAGCCAATTATTAGTTCCTGAGACACCAAATGTACAACAGGGTCCGGCACAGTCCCAGCAGGATGATCTACTGAGGCTCATACATAGAGAGCTTAGGCTGTCCAGGCTCCAGCAGCAGCAGGATTTGAGAAGGATACAGAGCCAAATGGACATCCATAATGCCTCACTCGTCCGCCTGGCAGAGGCAGTGGAGAGGCTCGCGGATAGGCCCCAAACTCCATCCTCCCTTGCATCCTCTGTCATCTCCCTGCAGGACCCTGAATCGCGGTTATTAGCCTCACATTCAGCTGGTGGGCGTCGCACAAGACGCCACACTGCCCCCCTAAGTACCTCTCCTCCAAAGGCAAAATCCCGCCGCAAGAATTAATTAATATTCTTTTATTTCAACCCAAGATATATCATATCTAATTTTTGCACTAAAGCACTTTTTTTTTTTTTTTTTTTTTTTTTATTTTCAAAAGAGCTTTATTTTGATAAACAAAACATACACGGCATAAGTTAAATGTGCACATAGTACATCGAAGCTGATACAATATAAAGCTTAATCACAATAGTCTATTGTACAAACTGTTTAACGGTGTAAGGCATGCTTATGTTCAGTCAAATCAACACTTGAAGACACCTGTTAATTGCAGTGTATGCCTTAATTGTTCCCAATTTTCTCAATATGCAGACCACTCTTGGGTCTATGACAGATAAATATATGGTCAAAATTGGGAATATATAGCGGTGAGGGGGAGAACTAGGGGTAAGGAAAACAAACAAATTGGATAAAACATTCTTAGAATAGGGAACGTATCCCAATTTTCTAATTATATAGACCCCCCTTGGGCCTGTGATAGATATACATATGAACAGTATTGGGAATATATGGGAGTGAGGGGGAGGGCAAGGGGCAAGGGAAACAAACAATTTTAGTAAAACAATCTTGGTATGATGCTTTGATCCCAATTTTCTAGCTATATAGACCTCTATTAGGCCTATGACAGATATACTATTAATCAATATTGGGAATATATAGAGGTGAGGGAGGGAGTTATAGGCAAGGGAGACAAACAATTTAAATATGACAGTTTTAGTATAGTAAGGAACATTGTACATGCTTGCTCAGACAATATTGGGCTTATAAACATGAAAACTGAATCAAATATAAGCAAGAGAAGGAGCCTATTATAAAATAAGTGCGATTTATGTGGAATATAAGAGATGGTAGCAGTGAGTCAATTTTTCTACTATGCAATTCTGCAATGCTTTGAGCAAGAATGATCTTAAGTTCGCCTAACTTAGGGATAAACTTCCAACAGTTCAACTAATCACATTATGAAATGGAACATAAATAAAAAGTGGTTGATTAACTTAGAGATATATCTCGACAAATTAACATCTCACAGTATGAAATTAGGCACTACCATTGCTAGGTTACCAGAGTCCGTTTTACGTAGCATTAGATGAAGGCTATTGTCGTCCCTGGGGTCAAAGTCAGCTGCGCACTGTCAGGGAGTTGCCTCTGCAAGTTACCCCACTCCTCTCTTCGAGGTATGATCGCCGCCGTGTGAACAGAGGCTGTGATGCATAGAGCTGACCTGAGACTTGCTTGATATAACGCTGGTTCTATGGAGATCATCACAGCTGTGGTAATAAGTGAGATGCTTGACCAGCTTTGGACGCTGCACGTTCGGGTGGGCCCCCCCAAACGTCTGTGCTAGTACAACATGTACCGATGTCTTCTTTTTCCTCAGTGTTTCAGTCCAGGTATTACCCAGTGCACGGCTCCTTATCTTCATCTTTGTGGGTTGGGCCATTAGTGCCAGTGCTGCCGACTCCGTTGTTTGCTGTCTGCCAAGAGAAAGGAGCTCTTGTGGTCCCGGGTGTAGATCTGCTGCATAAGCACCCCTCTGCGTATCAGAGGCTAGTAGATCCCTCCTCAGATTATGCGGATCCCCCACTTTGTGATTAGCGTTGTCAGGTCCGGATTTCTGGTCCGCCTTTCTTTCCTGTGAGTCCTTAGAATATGCTGAAGCTCCATGTTCAGGGCTTAAGCACTTTAGCAAGTGATCGTACGGTGCTCTCTCCAGAAGTCTGTGCATTGAAAGTTCAAGTTGCGCAAACAGTTCCTCATGTCGCATCATACATCTCCCTTCCGCCATGTTTATGTCACTCCGCTGAATAAAGATGCCTCTCCTTCACTACAGGGGTTTTAGAGCTTTTTAGTTATATAGAGCGATAATGTAGCTTGATGATTGTTTAAGGATGGGTTTTGAAGAGGTTCAGTAAGCCAGTTTACCTAGCAGCACTGATAACCCGGCTCTTCCCGGGGGGAGGTGGATGCCTAGTAATAGGCCGCCGCCTTAGGCCTTTATATTCCAAACTGGGTCTCCAGCGTCATATGCACAGCTAAGAAAGTTAATATGGGTCACAATTAGCAGTATTGTGAGTCCTTTATGTAGTCTATGTTTAGTCTTGCCGTGTAATAGTAACAATCGGCGGATTGTTAAGGCTTCTGCTTGGAGCTCTCAGGATGTGCGTCCTACCATGAACGCTGCTTGGACACGCCCTCTAAAGCACTTTTTTAAGTGCGATTTTCATCTCATAAATATGCATCCATTTTTCTAATCCAAATTTGAACATATATCTTAATATTATTCTAATAGCTGTTTATCTGCTAAAAATGAACAGCTTTATTCATTTTTATTTCACATGATGTCAATTAATATGCAGGTGTACATTGTTGATAAATTTATGAGTCCTTTTATTGAGGATATCATATTATGCCGTTTAAGAATACTTGGGGATACGTGTCTGAAATTTATACAGTATATGCTATCTAACATAAGTCAACGTGACATGTGTAAATGTTATGATTTATATTCCACAAGCATATGTTGTTTGCTCCTTCAGATGAAGCTAATAAGGGTTATACAGTTATAGAAGAGTTGAAAAGTAAATACTCCTTCCTGTTGATATGGCCAAATACCTTGCATTCATTCTTATAGTCCTATGTGGAATGTAATATCTGAAATATATACCTATCATGACTAATACCTATCATGACTAATGCACTCCTTTTTGTCAAGATTATTATTCAATATTTAGAATAATTAGATAAATGTATCTTTAGGATATTTATGCACTGATGTATATACAACATATATGTGATTGCCATGATATAGAGGTGATTAATTCATTTTAATTGACATCATATGAACAGACACAGACTCTCCCTGGGACCAATGCACAATGCACTTTTAAAATGTTTCAATAACTCCATGTTAAAGACAATACTTCATATCTCTTGAAGTATGTAATATTAAGCACTTATGTATTTTGGTTAATAGTCTAAATATTGCAAATGTATTATCTGCTTTAGCAGACATGACATTACATATATTTTATAAATATTAGTACTATGACACATTATAACTTTAATGTGTCATCGTTTTGTATTGAATAAATATGATTTTCACATTGAAAATTACATTTGAATGAGGGTAAATCTGTAATAATAAAACTCATCTTCATGATAAACAACTTATTTCCTTTGAATTATTTTTCTATATGTATTGAGATTATATATAGCATCCCTGGGCAAAGGTTTCATTTTGAATAGGTAGATATTTTATTTATTTTTATAATATTTTACCAGGAAAGATACATTGAGATTTCTATGGTTTTCAAGTATGTCCTGGGTCCACAAAACATTGCATTGATACAATGGGTACAATAAAATAAAAAAAAATAATAATACACCATATATGCACAAAAATTTAACATAGAACCGGTAGGAAATATATAATCAACAATGACAGGTGCATTCTGTTTTGAGATATGTAGAGAGGGATCTCTTAAAGGATATTAGGCATGGGGAAGGTTTGAAAGTGTGCGGGAGGTCGTTCTATAATTGTGGTGCTTGCATATATTTTTATATGCACATACATATTGAAATTTCTATGACAACATGGGTGCAAATATTCCTATACATAGGACCAATAAATGTAGCATATATAATGTTATTTGTACATTGAAACACTCATAATTTTTTTGTGATTTGCTATTTCAATGAGAAACAGGCCTCAAAAAGCTCTTTTTTCCTCCTTTACACCTAGTTGAGCTGGGGGTAATATTTCTCAATGTATCGACAGCCTCCGACAGTGTATTAACGGTTAGCGCTTTCAATGGAAACCTGGTATAATTTATCGATTAACGGCTTCTATTACTTTCTATGGGACGCGAAAATCTTTTCGGCAGCCGAAGTCCGGCAGCCGATATTGAGGTATAACGCGCCATTGGAAACAGTCGTTAAACGCTATTGCTTTCGACAGCATATTTAACGGTTTGCGAGTGCACGCAAACTGAATTACGACTCAATGGAAGCGAGGCCTTATTTGGGGCATGCCCCACAAAATGTCCTTTTAAGGGCTGGTAATGTAAAAGAGCTTTGAACTTTTTTAATTTAGAATAGGGTAGGGCATTTTTTTATTTTGGGGGGTTTGTTATTTTATTAGGGGGCTTAGATTAGGTGTAAGTAGCTTAAAATTGTTGTAATATTTTTAAAATGTTTGTAACTTATTTTTTTTATTTTTTGCAACTTAGCTTTTTTTATTTTTTGTACTTTAGTTAGTTTATGTAATTGTATTTAATTGTAGTTATTTGTAGGTAGTTTATTTAATTTATTTAATGATAGTGAAGTGTTAGGTTTAATTGTAACTTAGGTTAGGATTTATTTTACAGGTAATTTTGTATTTATTTTAGCTAGGTAGTTATTAAATAGTTAATAACTATTTAATAACTATTCTAACTAGCTAAAATAAATACAAAGTTACCTGTAAAATAAATATAAATCCTAAGATAGCTACAATGTAATTATTAATTATATTGTAGCTATCTTAGGGTTTATTTTACAGGTAAGTATTTAGTTTTAAATAGGATTAACTTAGTTAATAAGAGAAATATTATTTAGATTTATTTAATTAATATTTAAGTTAGGGGGGTGTTAGGGTTAGTGTTAGACTTTAGGTTTAGGGGTTAATAATTTTATTACAGTGGCGGCGGTGTAGTGGGGGGCAGGATAGGGGTAATAAATTTATTATAGGTGGCGACGGTGTAGGGGGGGCAGATTAGGGGTTAATAAATTTATTATAGGTTGCGACGGTGTAGGGGGGGCAGGATAGGGGTTAATAAATTTAATATAGGTGGCGACGGTGTAGGGGGGCAGCATAGGGGTTAATAAATGTATTATAGGTGGCGACTGTGTAGGGGGGGCAGGATAGGGGTTAATAAATTTAATATAGGTTGTGGTGGTTTAGGGGTTAAACTATTTATTTATTTGCTGTGAGGTGCGTGATCAGCAGGATAGGGGGTTAATAACTTTATTATAGAGGGCGACGGTATAGGGGGGGGCAGGATAAGGGGTTAATAGGTATAATGTAGGTGGCAGCGGTGTCCGGGAGCGGCGGTTTAGGGGTTAATACATTTATCAGAGTTGCGGCAGGGTCTAGGAGTGGCGGTTTAGGGGTTAATACATTTATCAGAGTTGCGGCAGGGTCTAGGATCGGCGGTTTAGGGGTTACTAACTTTATTTAGTTGCGGGGGGCTCCGGGGGCGCTGGTATAGGGGGTAGAACAGTGTAGTTAGTGTGAGTGCTTAGTGACAGGCTAGCAATAAAGCTGGGAAAAAGCCGAAGAGCAGTGAGATCGGATGAGTGATAACTCTCACAGTCCGCTGCTCATCGCCCCGCGGCTTTTTGACAGCTTTATTTGATAACTTAGGCAAAATTTTTCAGGTCCGCGGCGGAGATGTGAGGCGAGCTTAGGCGGGCGTATTGGGCCGGCGAAGGCAGGAAAGTTGACACGTTGATAACTACCCCCCTAAGGCTCCTAATCGTTTTTGTTCCTTTCATCAGAATAGAGAACAAAAAAACACTCCTTCCCCTACGGCCTCTGGTTCCAGTTGGAGACCATCTTCAAATTGGAATAAAACCAAGCCTTATAAGAAACCAAATCCAGCCCCCAAGACTGCATGAAGGTACGGCCCTTAATCCAGTTCAGCTGGTGGGGGCAGATTGAAATTGTTTCAGGACATTTGGACAGATTCTGTTTAGAATCAATGGATTCAGAATATTGTGTCCCAAGGGTATCGAATAGGTTTCAGAATAAAACCTCCCATGGGAAGATTCTTTCTTTCTCGTGTTCCAAAAAATCCTGTGAAGGCTCAGGCTTTTCTGAAATGTGGTGATTATACCAGTTTCTCTCCAGGAACAGGCTTTGGGTTTCTATTCAAATCTATTCATTGTCCCAAAGAAAGAAAATTCTTTCAGAACAGTTCTGGATCTGAAGTTTTTAAATTGTTTTGTGAGAGTCCCAACTTTCAAGATGGTGACTATAAGGACTATTCTGCCTTTTTGTTCAGCAAGGGCATTTTATGTCCACAATAGATTTACAGGATGCTTATCTTCACATTCCAATTCATCCAGACCACTATCGGTTTCTGAGGTTCTCTTTTGTAGACAAGCATTACCAATTTGTCGCTTTTCCATTTGGCCTAGCGACAGCTCCAAGAATCTTTTTGAAGGTTCTCGGTACCCTTCTATCTGTAATCAGAGAGCAGGGTATTGCAGTGTTTCCCATATTTGGATGATATCTTGGTACTAGCTCAGTCTTTTTATTTAGCAGAATCTCACACGAAACAACTAGTGTGGTTTCTTTAAAGGCATGGTTGGAGAATCAATTTACAAAAGAGTTTCTTGATTCCTCAAGCAAAGATCACCTTTTTAGGTTTCCAGATAGATTTAGTATCCATGAATGAAATTGGTTGTGGCTTGTCTAAACCTTCCGTCTCGATCATTCCCTTCAGTGGCTATGTGCATGGAAGTTTTAGGTCTTATGACTGCAGCATCGGACACGATCCCCTTTGCCTGTTTTCATATGAGACCACTGCAGCTTTGCATGCTGAATCAATGGTGCAGGGAATATACTCAGCTATAACAACTAATATACTTAAATCCCAACATTCAACTCTCTCTGTCTTGGTGGTTGGACCATCACCGTATTGTTCGAGGGGCCTCTTTTGTTTGTCCTTCCTGGACTGTGATCTCAACGGATGCAAGTCTTTCAGGTTGGGGAGTTGTCTGGGGGTCTCTGACAGCACAAGGGGTTTGGAAACCTCAAGAGGCGAGGTTACCAATCAATATTTTAGAACTCCATGCTATCTTCAGAGCAATTCAGGCTTGGCCTCTATTAAAGAGAGAACTTTTCATTCGTTTTCAGACAGACAATATCACAACAGTGACATATGTCAATCATCAGGGAGGGACTCGTATCTCTTTAGCAATGAAAGAAGTATCGCAGATACTTTCTTGGGCAGAGTCCAACTATTGTCTAATGTCTGCGATTCATAACCCAGGTGTAGACAATTGGGATGCGTATTATCTCAGTCGTCAGACTTTGCATCCGGGGAGTGGTCTCTCCATCCAGATGTGTTTCATCAGATTGTGCAGATGTGGGGTCTTCCAGAAATAGATCTGATGGCCTCCCGTTTAAACAAGAAACTTCCCAGATACCTTTCCAGGTCCAAGGATCCTCAGGCGGAGATGGTGGATGTGTAAATTAAGGTGGCGCCAAACAAATTGGCCAATTCCTATTTTAAAGTACCTTAGCGAAATAGCTTTATGTGCAAATAATGAACTAGTTTTAGACGTTTCTAATTTCCTATTTTCTATGTTTGCCCCTCTGATCTCTATATGTTTCGTCTTGATTATATCTATGTAAAACGTGTGATTTTGTGTGGATATATGCCACTATAAGCTTTTATGATTAAAGAATTTTCTTTTATTTGACCATGATTAAAATTGTTATATACAGGGAGTGCAGAATTATTAGGCAAGTTGTATTTTTGAGGATTCATTTTATTATTGAACAGCAACCATGTTCTCAATGAACCCAAAAAACTCATTAATATCAAAGCTGAATAGTTTTGGAAGTAGTTTTTAGTTTGTTTTTAGTTATAGCTATTTTAGGGGGATATCTGTGTGTGCAGGTGACTATTACTGTGCATAATTATTAGGCAACTTAACAAAAAACAAATATATACCCATTTCAATTATTTATTTTTACCAGTGAAACCAATATAACATCTCAACATTCACAAATATACATTTCTGACATTCAAAAACAAAACAAAAACAAATCAGTGACCAATATAGCCACCTTTCTTTGCAAGGACACTCAAAAGCCTGCCATCCATGGTTTCTGTCAGTGTTTTGATCTGTTCACCATCAACATTGCGTGCAGCAGCAACCACAGCCTCCCAGACACTGTTCAGAGAGGTGTACTGTTTTCCCTCCTTGTAAATCTCACATTTGATGATGGACCACAGGTTCTCAATGGGGTTCAGATCAGGTGAACAAGGAGGCCATGTCATTAGATTTTCTTCTTTTATACCCTTTCTTGCCAGCCACGCTGTGGAGTACTTGGACGCATGTGATGGAGCATTGTCCTGCATGAAAATCATGTTTTTCTTGAAGGATGCAGACTTCTTCCTGTACCACTGCTTGAAGAAGGTGTCTTCCAGAAACTGGCAGTAGGACTGGGAGTTGAGCTTGACTCCATCCTCAACCCGAAAAGGCCCCACAAGCTCATCTTTGATGATACCAGCCCAAACCAGTACTCCACCTCCACCTTGCTGGCGTCTGAGTCGGACTGGAGCTCTCTGCCCTTTACCAATCCAGCCACGGGCCCATCCATCTGGCCCATCAAGACTCACTCTCATTTCATCAGTCCATAAAACCTTAGAAAAATCAGTCTTGAGATATTTCTTGGCCCAGTCTTGACGTTTCAGCTTGTGTGTCTTGTTCAGTGGTGGTTGTCTTTCAGCCTTTCTTACCTTGGCCATGTCTCTGAGTATTGCACACCTTGTGCTTTTGGGCACTCCAGTGATGTTGCTGAAATATGGCCAAACTGGTGGCAAGTGGCATCTTGGCAGCTGCACGCTTGACTTTTCTCAGTTCATGGGCAGTTATTTTGCGCCTTGGTTTTTCCACACACTTCTTGCGACCCTGTTGACTATTTTGAATGAAACGCTTGATTATTCGATGATCACGCTTCAGAAGCTTTGCAATTTTAAGAGTGCTGCATCCCTCTGCAAGATATCTCACTATTTTTGACTTTTCTGAGCCTGTCAAGTCCTTCATTTGACCCATTTTGCCAAAGGAAAGGAAGTTGCCTAATAATTATGCACACCTGATATAGGGTGTTGATGTCATTAGACCACACCCCTTCTTATTACAGAGATGCACATCACCTAATATGCTTAATTGGTAGTAGGCTTTCGAGCCTATACAGCTTGGAGTAAGACAACATGCATAAAGAGGATGATGTGGTCAAAATACTCATTTGCCTAATAATTCTGCACTCCCTGTATAACACATCAATTCGGTTAAAATTGGTAAATTTCTCACAGACACCGGTGTCTAAAATGACTTAGTAAAATTGGGGTTTTATAAAATGATCTATGCAAGTTGCAATTTATACAGCAATACCTTCTCTTTCAGCAAAATAAGATATATAAAATTATACAATTTACAGTACTGAGCTTATCAATATAAAAGGATAGTTATCTTCCAACACATTTATATAGATAAACCATCTCCACTAAAAAAAAAGATGATGATTTGTTAAAAGTTTGTCTTTAACTTGAAGTGTCTTCCAGGTTTTTTATTTAAAAAACAGGCTTATTCGCCGTATATATACCTTCTTTGTCTTTTGTAACAGTATCAACTCTGTTGCCAGATATTAAGGTAAATTAACGGTTAGAATGTCAAATCTTAGCAATTGCTTAAATTATTTTTACATACGGTTTTTTCAGGCTCTTTTCTCCTCTTTATCCTTTGTTGAACAGTGCACTGTACCGTTGTTTTTGATGCTTGAAATCTCTGTATGGTTCCGCCTTTTGCCGATCTGTATGCTGGCCTTTACCAATGTGAAATACTCCCGGACCTCTTGACAACAGCCTGATTACTGTCTCCTGACGTGGCTGGCAAGGCAACCGGAGTTTGGTGGCTTCTGTTTTTCAGAGGACGGTGTTCCCGGACCTTTTGTCAGGCAAGGTGAGCGGATTGGTCTCTCTCGTTTTCCAGTAGAATATATGTAGAGGTGCTCACGAACTTCTTGACAACAGCCCTATTTCAGTCTCCTGACTTGTCGTGGCTGGCAAGGCAACCGGAGTGCTTCAGAATTCGTTCTTTGTTCTTTGTGACTTTTACTCGCCAGAACCTTTCTTTTTACAAGCTCAGGGTCTTTAACGTGTGTTTGTCGGTCCTTTCAGGTTTCTATGCGTTTCGGCTGTCAGCCTTTTTCAAGATCTGACAGCCGAAACGCGCTATGTTACAGGTTCGTAAGTCTGTTTCAAGGAAGATTTATTATCGGCTTTAGAAAACCTATTTCTTTCATGTAATTGGCAAGAGTTCATGAGCTAGTGACGTATGGGATATACAATCCTACCAGGAGGGGCAAAGTTTCACAAACCTCAAAATGCCTATAAATATACCCCTCACCACACTGACAATTCAGTTTTACAAACTTTGCCTCCTATGGAGGTGGTGAAGTAAGTTTGTGCTAAGATTTCTACGTTGATATGCGCTTCTCAGCATTTTTTGAAGCCCGTTTCCTCTCAGACTACAGTGAATGTCAGATGGATGTGAAGGGAGTATCACCTATTGAATGCAATGGTTTTCCTCACAGGGATCAATTTAATAGGTTCTCTGTTATCGGTCATAGAGATTCATCTCCTACTTCCCTTTTCAAATCGACGATATACTCTCATATTCCATTACCTCTACTGATAACTGTTTCAGTACTGGTTTGGCTATCTGCTATATGTGGATGGGTGTCTTCAGGTAAGTATGTTTTCATTACTTAAGACACTCTCAGCTATGGTTTGGCACTTTATGTATTTATATAAAGTTTTAAATATATGTATTGTACTTATATTTGCCATGATTCAGGTTTCAGTATATTTCCTTTTACAGACTGTCAGTTTCTTATCTGGAAAATGCATTTTTTAGAAATGTATTTCTTATCTGGGGTGTAGTCTTTTTTCAATTGACTGTCATTTTTCTAAATTGCGGGCAGAATTAGGCTCGCGAGGGCACAAAATGCTAAAGTTTATTGCGTCATTCTTGGTGCGAGAATTTTTTGGCGCAAAGTTACGTTCGATCACACAAATTTGTCATTTCCGGCGTCTTAGTTGACGCCGGGTCCTTTCACAAGGTTGCGTTATCTATGATGCGAGTGTGTCATTTCCGAACATTTTTGGCGCCAAAATGTTTTTTTTTTTCTGTTTGTTGTACGTCATACTTGGCGCCAAATATTTTCATTATTTTAGACCCCATTCCAATTTGCCTCTTGCCTTTTTCTATGTCAGAGGGCTATTCTGTTTGCATTTTTTCCCATTCCTGAAACTGCCATATAAGGAAATTGATAATTTTGCTTTATATGTTGTTTTTTTCTCTTACATTTGCAAGATGTCTCAATCTGTTCCTGTCTCAGAATTCCCTGCTGGATCCCTGCTGCCTGATAACAGTTCTACCAAAGCTAAGTGTATTTGTTGTAAACTTGTGGAGATTATACCTCCAGCTGTGGTTTGTAATAGTTGTCATGATAAACTTTTACATGCAGATAAAGGCCTCTAGTTATCAACGTGTCTACCTCAAATACCCTGGAATTCCACGGCGAGGCTGATTCGCCTTAGTTATCAAGCCCTAGATACCGACAAAAGTAGAATTTTGTGACTTAAGCTTCGATCCGCCGGACTCAGTCCGACACAGATCGATTCTTACGTCACTCCAGATGTTCCGCACACAAGTGCGGCACAATCTGACTACTTTTGCTAGTTATCAAAAAACTAGCAGGTACGCTCTGCACTTTTCCGGCCCAGCGTACCTGGTTTTCAAACCGCTGCCCTGGAGGCGGTGGATCCCATAGAAATCAATGGGAGTCTGACCATAGCGAAAGCTCTTGTTCGCTGCTGCCAGACATCCCATTGATTCCTATGGGAGATGTCTACACCTAACACCCTAACATGTACCCCGAGTCTAAACACCCCTAATCTGTCCCCCCCTACACCGCCGCAACTAAATAAAGTGTTTACCCCCTAAACCGCCGCTCCCGGAGCCCACCTCAAGCTATACTAAATATGTTAACCCCTAAACCGCCGCTCCCGGTCCCCACTGCAACTATAATATATGTATTAACCCCTAAACCGCCGCTCCCAGACCCCGCCGCCACCTACATTATACCTATTCACCCCTATCCTGCCCCCCCTATACTGTTGCAACCTATAATAAAGTTATTAACCCCTATCCTGCCGATCCCGGACCTCGCCGCAACTAAATAAATAGTTTAACCCCTAAACCGCCAATCAGATTGAGCTCGCATTCTATTGGCTGTTCCGATCAGCCAATAGAATGCGAGCTCAATCTAATTGGCTTTTTGGATCAGCCAATCAGATTGAACTTCAATTTGATTGGCTGATTCAATCAGCCAATCAGATTTTTCCTACCTTAATTCCGATTGGCTGATAGAATCCTATCAGCCAATCGGAATTGAAGGGACGCCATCTTGGATGATGTCCCTTAAAGGAATATCCATTCGTCGTTAGCCGTCGGGAAGAAGAGGATGGCTCCTCATCGGCTCGTCTGAAGATGGCTCCGCTCCGGATGAAGATTGAAGACGCCGCCTGGATGAAGACTTCTATCAGATGGAAGACTTCTTCAGCGCCGCATGGATGATGACTTCATCAGATGGAAGATTTCTTCAGCCCCGCCTGGATGATGACTTCTGCCGCTCCGGATCTCCTCTTCGGTTCCATCGGTGGTCGGCTAGCTGAAGACGTCTCAAGGTAGGATGATCTTCAGGGGGGTAGTGTTAGGTTTATTTAAGGGGGGGTTGGGTTAGATTAGGGGTATGTGGGTGGTGGGTTTTAATGTTGGGGGGTTATATTTTTCTTTTACAGGCAAAAGAGCAGAATTCTTGGGGCATGTCCCGCAAAAGGCCCTTTTAAGGGCTGGTAAGGTAAAAGAGCTAAACTTTTTAAATTTAGAATAGGGTAGGGCATAAGTAGCTTAAAATTGTTGTAATATTTTTTTAATGTTTGTAACTTATTTTTTTTATTTTTTGTAACTTAGCTTTTTTTATTTTTTGTACTTTAGTTTATTTAATTGTAGTTATTTGTAGGTAATTTATTTAATTAATTTAATGATAGTGTAGTGTTAGGTTTAATTGTAACTTAGGTTAGGATTCATTTTACAGGTAATTTTGTATTTCTTTTAGCTAGGTAGTTATTAAATAGTTAATAACTATTTAATAACTATTCTAACTAGCTAAAATAAATACAAAGTTACCTGTAAAATAAATATAAATCCTAAAATAGCTACAATGTAATTATTAATTATATTGTCGCTATCTTAGGGTTTATTTTACAGGTAAGTATTTAGTTTTAAATAGGATTAATTTATTTAAGTATAGTGTAGTGTTAGGTGTAATTGTAACTTAGGTTAGTTTTTATTTTACAGGTTAATTTCTCTTTATTTTAACTAGGTAGCTATTAAATAGTTTATAACTATTTAATAGCTATTGTACCTAGTTAAAATATATTGAAAGTTGCCTGTAAAATAAAAATAAATCCTAAGATAGCTACAATATAATTATTATTTATATTGTAGCTATATTAGGGTTTATTTTAAAGGTAAGTATTTAGTTTTAAATAGGATTAAGTTAGTTAATAAGAGAAATATTATTTAGATTTATTTAATTAATATTTAAGTTAGGGGGGTATTAGGGTTAGTGTTAGACTTAGGTTTAGGGGTTAATAATTTTATTACAGTGGCGGCGGTGTAGGGGGGGCAGGATAGGGGTTAATAAATTTATTATCGGTGGCGACGGTGTAGGGGGGCAGATTAGGGGTTAATAAGTTTACTATAGGTTGCGGCGAGGTCCAGGAGCGGCGGTTTAGGGGTTAAACTATTTAGTTGCGGCAAGGTCCGGGATCCGCAGGATAGGGGTTAATAATTTTATTATAGGTGGCGGCGGTATAGGGGGGGCAGGATAGGGGTTACTAGGTATAATGTAGGTAGCGGCGGTTTAGGGGTTAATACATTTATAAGAGTTGCGGCGAGGTCTGGAGCGGCGGTTTAAGGGTTAATAACTTTATTAAGTTGTGGGGGGCTCCGGGGGCGCCGGTATAGGGGGTAGAACAGTATAGTTAGTGTGGGTGCTTAGTGACAGGGGTATCAATAAAGCTGTCAAAAAGCCAAAGAGCAGCGAGATCGGATAAGTGATAACTCTCACAGTCCACTGCTCATCGCCCCGTACTTGGTGCGCAGCTTTTTGACAGCTTTTTTGATAACTTAGGCGAACGTATTCAGGTCCGCTGCGGCGATGGTAGGCAAGCTTAGGCGGGTGTATTGGACCGGCGAAGGCAGGTAAAGTAGACGGCTTGATAACTACCCCTCAATGTATCCATCAGTAGTAGTTCATTACCTGTTGCTGTTCCCTCAACATCTAATGCAAAAGATATACCTGTAAATTTAAAATAATTTATTTCTGATTCTATTCAGAAGGCTTTGTCTGCCATTCTGCCTTCAAATAAACGTAAAAGGTCTTTTAAAACTTCTCATAAGGTTGATGAAATTTCAAATGATCAGCAACATACTGAATTATCCTTCTCTGATGGGGATCTATCTGATTCAGAAGATCCTGCCTCAGATATTGACACTGATAAATCCTCTTATTTATTTAAATTGAAGTATATTCGTTCTTTGGTAAAAGAAGTGTTGATTACATTGGATATGGAGGAAACTATTCCTCTTGATATTATAACTAGTAAACGTTTAAATTCTGTTTATAAACCTCCTGTGGTTATTCCAGAGGTTTTTCCAGTTCCTGATGCTATTTCTGATATGATTTCTAAGGAATGGAATAAGCCTGGTACTTCTTTTATTCCTTCTTCAAGGTTTAAAAAAATTGTATCCTTTGCCAGAAGTTAGATTGGAGATTTGGGAAAAGATCCCCAAAGTTGATGGGGCTATTTTTACTCTTGCTAAACGTACTACTATTCCTGCGGAAGATAGTACTTCTTTTAAAGATCCTTTAGATAGGAAACTTGAATCTTATCTAAGGAGAGCTAATTTATATTCAGGTCATCTTCTTAGGCCTGCAATTTCTTTGGCTGATGTTGTAGCTGCTTCAACTTTTTGGTTGGATACTTTAGAGCAACAAGTATCGGATCATGATTTGTCTAGCATTGTTAAGTTGATTCAACATGCTAATAATTTAATTTGTGATGCCATTTTTGATGATATCAAAATTGATGTTAAATCTATATCTTTAGCTATTTTAACTAGAAGAGCTTTGTGGCTCAAATCTTGGAATGCTGATATGACTTCTAAATCTAGATTGCTATCTCTTTCTTTCCAAGGTAATAAATTATTTGGTTCTCAGTTGGATTCAATAATTTCAACTGTTACTGGGGGGGAAGGGAGTTTTTTTGCCTCAAGATAAAAAAACCTAAGGGTAAATCTAAAGCTTTTAACTGTTTTCGTTCCTTTCGTCAAAATAAGGAACAGAAACCTAATCCTTCCCCCAAGGAATCTGCTTCCAATTGGAAACCTTCTTCAAATTGGAATAAATCCAAGCCATTTAAGAGATCAAAACCAGCCCCCAAGTCTGCATGAAGGAGCGGCCCTCATTCCAGCTCAGCTAGTAGGGGGCAAATTCAAATTTTTCAAAGACGTTTGGATCAATTCGGTCCAAAATCATTGGATTCAGAGTATTGTCTCTCAGGGGTACAGAAGAAGATTTTTTTTCTCATGCATTCCAGTAAACTCAGTAAAGGCTCAGGCTTTTCTGAAGTGTGTTTCAGACCTGGAGTTATCAGGGGTAATCATGCCAGTTCCGTTTCAGGAACAGGGTCTGGGGTTTTATTCAAATCTATTCATTGTCCCAAAAAAAGAGAATTAATTCAGACCAGTTTTGAATCTAAAGATTTTGCAATTGATATGTAAGAGTACCAACTTTCAAAATGGTGACTATAAGGAATATTATTATTATTATTATTATTATCGGTTATTTGTAGAGTGCCAACAGATTCCGCAGCGCATATTCTGCCTTTTGTTCAGCAAGGGCATGATATGTCCACAATAGACTTACAGGATGCATATCTTCATATTCCGATTAATCCAGATCATTATCAGTTCCTGAGATTCTCTTTTCTAGACAAGCATTACCAATTTGTTGCTCTTCCTTTTAGCCTAGCGACAGCTCCAAGAATCTTTTTAAAGGTTCTATGTGCCCTACTCTCTGTAATCAGAGAGCGGGGTATTGCAGTGTTTCCTTATTTGGACGATATCTTGGTACTCGCTGAGTCTTTACGTTCTGCAGAATCTCACACAAATCAACTAGTGTTGTTTCTTTGAAGACATGGTTGGAGGATCAATTTACCAAAAAGTTCTTTGATTCCACAGACAAGGGTAACCTTTTTAGGTTTCCAGATAGATTCAGTGTCCATGACTTTGTCTCTAACAGACAAGAGACGTTTGAAATTGGTTGCAGCCTGTTGGAACCTTCAGTCTCAGTCATTCCCTTCAGTAGCTATGTGCATGGAAGTTTTAGGTCTCATGACCTATGGCATATGTCAATCATCAGGGTGGGACTCACAGTCCTCAAGCTATGAAAGAAGTATCTCGGATACTTGTTTGGGCGGAATCCAGCTCCTGTCTAATTTCTGTGGTTCATTTCCCAGGTATAGATAATTGGGAAGCGGATTACCTCAGTCATCAGACTTTACATCCGGGAGAATGGTCTCTCCACTCAGATGTGTTTTCTCAAATTGTTCAGATGTGGGGG
This sequence comes from Bombina bombina, assembly GCF_027579735.1. NCBI lineage: Eukaryota > Metazoa > Chordata > Amphibia > Anura > Bombinatoridae > Bombina > Bombina bombina. The sequence goes on along the minus strand of NC_069504.1, from coordinate 1,035,437,741 downwards.
CTTCCAGAAATAGATCTGATGGCATCTCATCCAAACAAAAAACTTCCCAGGTACCTGTCCAGGTTCAGGGATCTTCAGATGGAAGCAGTAGATGCATTGACACTTCCTTGGTGTTATCAACCTGCTTATATTTTCCTGCCTCTAGTTCTTCTTCCAAGGGTGATCTCCAAGATCATCATGAAGCAATTGTTTGTGCTGCTGGTAGCTCCAGCATGGCCTCACAGGTTTTGGTATGCGGAACTTGTCCGAATGTCCAGTTGCCAACCTTGGCCACTTCCACTAAGGTCAGACCTTCTATCTCAAGGTCTGTTTTTTCATCAGGATAAGGTATGGAGATTGAACGCTTAGTGCTTAGTCATAGAGGTTTCTCTGACTCCGTGATTAATACTAGGTTGCAGGCTCGTAAATCTGTTTCTAGAAAGATTTATTATCGAGTTTGGAAGACTTAAATTTCATGGTGTTCTTCTAATAAATTATCTTGGCATTCTTTTAGAATTCCTAGAATTTTACAGTTTCTTTAGGATGGTTTGGATAAAGGTTTGTCTGCAAGTGAAAGGTCAAATCTCTGCTCTTTCTGTTTTATTTCACAGAAAGATTGCTAAACTTCCTGATATTCATTGTTTTGTGCAGGCTTTCCTTCGTATCAAGCCTGTCATTAAATCAATCTCTCCTCCCTGGAGTCTTAATTTAGTTTTGAAGGCTTTGCAGACTCCTCCGTTTGAGCCTATGCATTCTTTGGACATTAAACTACTTTCTTGGAAAGTGTTGTTTCTTTTGGCCATCTCTTCTGCTAGAAGAGTTTCTGAATTATCCGCTCTCTCTTGTGAATCTCCTTTTCTGATTTTTCATCAGGATAAGGCGGTTTTGCGGACTTCATTTAAATTCTTGGAAGAATCAATTGCAAGCAGCAATTGAAAGAATGTACATATTTAGCACTCAACAGCAAGTATGGGGAAAATGGCCATGAATACCCAGGTAGAAGGTCCAAGAAAGGCGATTAAAACTTAACTTTTATTAATTTATTCAAAAATAAAAAGCAAGGGGGTGAGATATTTTAAAATTCCAACCAATGTGAATATAGGAGAATGCGACCAATACGTGGTATGCTCACCGAGTAATATACACTCAAAGAAAGGGGTAAGGTATATGCAATTGTATATGTATATGTATATATATATATGGATTCAGAATATGCCCATAATTTATATTTATTGCAAGAATATCTAACCCCCAGTTTTAGATAATCTTCTTATATCTAAAGAATGTGAGTGATAATACTAGTGTGTAGAGACCCACGGATTGTCCCTAATGGGTATTTTTGTATCAGAGAAATAAACCTAGGTGTAATGCTCTGAACTGTCCTGCAATTGTATGATCAGACCAAAGTGAATGCATACAAGAGGTTACTAGAATCTTGTGTTAATACATTAAGAAACGTATAGTTGCAAGACTAGAAAATAGTAAATATGCCCTAGGTGATATATTTGTTGGGTACTGGGTACTAAAGGGATTTTTAACCTCTATATAACGAACTTACTCTAAATGCAGTAACATATAGGTTGGTTGATTGCTGGTAACGTAACCGGCGGAGGACTATTTCGTTTAGCTATATTCAGTGTTAGTTGCGGTTTTGTCAGATTACTATATTAAAAAAAACTATTTAACAACCCAAGTGAGAAATACAGTGAAATCTACAATAAGATCATTAAAGAAGCCAGCAGCAAAGGCATTATAAATGCGGATGAAACCAAGTTCCTCACAGTCAAACACCCCAGGGTTGCGACCTTCTATCTTATACCAAAGATTCACAAAAACCTTGCTAATCCCCCGGGTAGGCCCATTGTTTCCGGCAATGAGTGTCTATCAGAAAATGCCAGTCAGTATGTTGATCATAGGCTGAGAGAATTCATGGAGGCCCTTCCCTCTTATGTCCAAGACACCATGGAGGTTTTACAGAGACTGGAAAATATCAACACCAGAAAAGATACCTGGCTTGTTACAGCGGACGTAGAGTCCCTATACACCTCCATAGAACATGATAAGGGACTCAGGGCAGTCCAATTCTTTCTCAATCAAGGATCTTCTGAAAATGAAAATCATGATTTGTTCATCTTAAAGTTATTGGAATTTGTCCTTAAATACAATTTCTTCACTTTTGCCAATAAGTTTTACCTTCAAGTTCAAGGGACGGCGATGGGCACAGCTTGTGCCCCTACCTATGCCAATCTATTTTTGGGGTTTTGGGAGAAGCATGTGGTATTCAATGATATCCATTCAACTGAAACAGACAAAATACCTTTTTGGATAAGGTACATAGACGACATTCTGTTTTTATGGGAAGGAACCAAGGAAGAACTAGGTATTTTCCTTCAGGACTTAAATCAGAATGATCTGAACATAAAATTGACATATACAATGAGTCAAACAGAAATAGATTTCCTGGATCTTAAAATATTCAAAGATCAAGAGGGACGGATACAGACCAATCTCTATCGAAAAGAAACGGCAACCAACAGCATACTACATAATAACAGTTCGCATGCTCCCGGAACCACCAAATCATTACCAGTTGGTGAATTTTTAAGGATAAGAAGAAATTGCAGCAATACAGATCTATTCAATGAACAAGCCAAATTGCTGGAAAAACGTTTACAGGACAGAGGATACAGTAAAAGGAATATTAAAAGAGCCAAATATAGGGCAATCCAAACTAACCGATCTGAGTTACTCTGCAAAAAGACCAAAAGGAAAGATGAACATACTAGATTGATCCTAACTTACAATCCACAAGTACAATTAATAAATTATATACTAAACAAGCACTGGCATATTCTCACTTTAGACCAAGATCTGAAGTCTATCGTAGGGGATAAGATACAAATAGGATACAGGAGAACCCAGAACATCAAGGACATGGTTTCCCGCAGCCATTACCAAGTGGGGAAAACAAGGACTGCCAGACAGGCAGGATGCTTCCCTTGCGGCACTTGCTCATCTTGTAAATACATCCGTAAAACAGATATGATTCAGGATCGGTTTGGCCACACACACAAAATGAAGAATTATATCAGCTGCACATCTGAGAATATAATATATGTATTATCCTGTAGCTGCCGTAAGATCTATGTCGGGATGACCAGCCGACAACTCAGAGTCAGATTACAGGAACATGTAAGAAACATCAAAAACGCAGCAAAAGATTCGGAAGATGGAAAAATTATAACCTCAGTGGCATCTCACTTCCTAACATATCACCGTGCAAACCCGAAAGAGTTGAAATGTCAAGGAGTAGAAAAAATATCCCTGGGTATCAGAGGGGGTAATATGGAACAAGCACTATTAAGATCTGAATGCAGGTGGATCTATCTATTAGATAGTGTATACCCAAAGGGATTGAATGAACAAAACAATTATTATTGCTTTTTATAAAAAGAACAAATACAGAAGTGTTATTACAGATAGAGAAGATCAAGGGGCATATGTATTAGAATATATTTTATCAGACATTATCCAATGTAGGATGGAATTATAAAGACTAAAAAGTCCATGACAAAATAGAAATAATCCAAAGGGCTGGAACCACATCAAAGAATGTAAATAAATATAATTTTCTTCGTGTTCTATAAGCAGCTGCTTATGCCTAAGTTGCACTCTCAGCAATGTCACATTAATCTTTTTGAGCACCAAAATTAAAAAATATAAAAGTCACTAACAGGGCAATAATTCTCCCCCCCTTTTTTTGCCCACATGTGAGTATAGCACTCACATTTTTTATCACATGCACTATTGCTAAATCATGATCCTATATGGATCAGTGTGCCAGCCTATCACTTTCACTGTTATTTTCAATTGAATTAGGATAAATAGTATATTGTCCTAGAACATTCGCTCCCCCCCTTCACTTCCTAAATACAAACAGGGGCAAATATACTTATATTAATAAAAGGTCCCTTAGATCTAGAAACCCCCGATGCTAGCACTATTTATCACATGTCACTCCAAGAATTGATTACCGTTTCACTCGCACTAGTGTTCTTTTTACACTTTTGGACACTATCACCATATCGGGTTTTTCCTTTAGCACGTAACCTGGACACTCCCCTCTTCTTCACTTGGGCAACAATCACTATGCCAAAATTATTGGGGGAAAAAAGGAAAAACTTTTTCCCTTATTTGGGTTAATCACACTATCAGGCCCTTTTAATAATAATAAAATAACATATTGTCCACTATGCCCAACCTGAGAACATCTGAAACACTCGAGTAACGTCCCCTAAGAGGGTCATAAAATCGGCCACTTAGTAACCTCTTTTTATCCCCCTGGTATCCCTTCTCAGCTATCAATTGTACGCAGTAAGTTCAATTTCAGTTTATGGAATATATAATAAATCACGGAATATGCCTCATGAATAGACGAAAGTGTAACAGACTACGTCACGAATATACACCCTTCCCCACACCAATAGTGTAGCAGGGAAGGCAACCAATCAATGCCGACGATCGAGACAAGCCTCCAACATGTCAGCCAATAAAAAGTCCCAAGAACGGCGGGCGCCCCACCTTTGACAAAGCCTTTTTTGGCGAAACATGTCAGGGAAGCTGGAGTACATTCTCCATTTTTAAACTTAAACAATTGTGTGAATTGTGGTTGAATGCTTTATTAGAATTTAATTTAAAAATGGTATGTCTCTGTGTGTGAGTGTTACCTGGGGAAACGGAGCTGCTTAATTCCACATACTCTTACAAGTACCTTACTTGTAGGAGTCTAATCTGAGATACAGCGTGTGTACTTTTTATTTTAAGCCGTGAGCAAGTACAGCTCTGACCTCTCTAGGTCTTAATCACATAGAGACCCTGTTAAGTTCCAAAACCGGTAATCATAAATATATTAACCAGAATACCGGAGTGTCCCTTATAGGTTCTAAAATAATTCTATTACGCATATATTCTGATTTATTACCCTGGAGTACGACTCAAACCATAATTCAGGGGTTACCTCTACAGTGCACTAAACACACTGACAACGATACTGGTACTAATTTCTTATAATAACTAGTCAATCCCTTCATAGTTAAGCGAACTTTGTACAGTATAATCTGCAGTATTGATCCAAGAAATTGGCGGTGTTACAACGAGGGCTGTGCAAAAGGAAAACATTTCAATAATACCCTGATATTATAGCTGCTGCTCTTAGAAATAGCCTCCACCAGATTAGGTGATAACCAGCTGTCTATTTAAACTCAAAACATTATCAAGTTAAGCACTAATGGAGTGCAATGCTATAATATAAGTATTACCTAAATTGAAATGGGAGGACATACAGAGTGAATCTTTTCTATTTTATAACGTTCTCAGGAACACAATTAATATAGTAATCTGACAAAACCGCAACTAACACTGAATATAGCTAAACGAAATAGTCCTCCGCCGGTTACGTTACCAGCAATCAACCAACCTATATGTTACTGCATTTAGAGTAAGTTCGTTATATAGAGGTTAAAAATCCCTTTAGTACCCAGTACCCAACAAATATATCACCTAGGGCATATTTACTATTTTCTAGTCTTGCAACTATACGTTTCTTAATGTATTAACACAAGATTCTAGTAACCTCTTGTATGCATTCACTTTGGTCTGATCATACAATTGCAGGACAGTTCAGAGCATTACACCTAGGTTTATTTCTCTGATACAAAAATACCCATTAGGGACAATCCGTGGGTCTCTACACACTAGTATTATCACTCACATTCGTTAGATATAAGAAGATGATCTAAAACTGGGGGTTAGATATTCTTGCAATAAATATAAATTATGGGCATATTCTGAATCCATATATATATACATATACATATACAATTGCATATACCTTACCCCTTTCTTTGAGTGTATATTACTCGGTGAGCATACCACGTATTGGTCGCATTCTCCTATATTCACATTGGTTGGAATTTTAAAATACCTCACCCCCTTGCTTTTTATTTTTGAATAAATTAATAAAAGTTAAGTTTTAATCGCCTTTCTTGGACCTTCTACCTGGGTATTCATGGCCATTTTCCCCATACTTGCTGTTGAGTGCTAAATATGTACATTCTTTCAATTGCTGCTTGCAATTGATTCTTCCAGTTTGCTTCTTTTAATGTACAGCACCTAAGTCCCCACTCATACATTTTTTTTGAGATTTCTCACATCTATGAGAATAGGATATATAGTGGGACACAGCAACCGTAGTGCCGTTGTCTTTTCTCTTTCTGTTTCTCTTCATTTAAATTCTTACCTAAGGTTGTGAATTCTAACAACATTAATAGAGAAATTGTTGTCCCTTCCTTGTGTCCTAATCCTAAGAATTCTTTGGAGAGATCCTTACATTCTTTGGATGTAGTAAGAGCTTTGAAATATTATGTTGAAGCTACTAAAGATTTCAGGAAGAATAATAGTCTATTTGTTGTATTTTCTGGTTCTAGGAAAGGTCAGAAGGCTTCTGCTGTTTCCTTGGCTTCGTGGTTAAAGTTTTTGATTAATCAAGCTTATTTGGAGTCGGGTCAAGCCCCGCCTCAGAGAATTACATCTCATTCTACTAGATCAGTCTCTACTTCGTGAGCTTTTAAGAATGAAGCTTCAGTTGATCAGATTTGCAAAGCAGCAACTTGGTCTTCTTTGCATACATTTACTAAATTCTACCATTTTGATGTATTTGCTTCTTCAGAAGCAGTTTTTGGTAGAAAAGTTCTTCAGACAGCTGTTTCAGTTTGATTCTTCTGCTTTTGATTTAAGTGTTTTCCTTTCATTTATGAGAATAAACTTATTTTTTGGGTTGTGGATTAATTTTTTTCAGCGGAAAATGGCTGTTTTTATTTTATCCCTCCCTCTCTAGTGGCTCTTACGTGGAGTTCCACATCTTGTGTATTGCTATTCCATACGTCACTAGCTCATGGACTCTTGCCAATTACATGAAAGAAAACATAATTTATGTAAGAACTTACCTGATAAATTAATTTCTTTCATATTGGCAAGGCCCACCCCTTTTTTTTGGTGGTTATGATTTTTTTGTATAAAGCACAATTATTTCCAAATTCCTTTGTTGATGCTTTTTACTCCTTTCTTTATCATCCCACTACTTGGCTATTCGTTAAACTGAATTGTGGGTGTGGTGAGGGATGTATTTATAGGCATTTTGAGGTTTGGGAAACTTTGCCCCTCCTGGTAGGATTGTATATCCCATACGTCACTAGCTCATGGACTCTTGCCAATATGAAAGAAATGATTTTATCAGGTAAGTTCTTACATAAATTATGCTCCTCATAAATTTTCTTGGCATTCTTTTAGAATTCCTAGGATTTTACAGTTTCTTCAGAATAGTTTGCATAAGGGTTTGCCTGCAAATACTTTGGAGGGACAAATCTCTGCTCTTTCTGTCTTATATCATAGAAAGATTGCCAAACTTCCTGATATTCACTGTTTTGTTCAGGCTTTGGTTCGTATCAAACCTGTTATTAAGTCTATTTCTCCTCCTTGCAGTCTCAATTTGGTTTTAAGGATTTTGCAGGCTTTTAAGCCTATGCATTCTTTGGATATTAAACTACTTTTCTGTTATTTTTTTGGGCTATCTCTTCTACTAGAAGAGTTTCTGAGTTGTCGGTTCTCTCTTGTGAGTCTCCTTATATGATTTTCCATCAAGATAAAACTGTGTTGCAGACTTTATTTAAATGTTTGCCTAAAGTTGTGAATTCTAACAACATTAATAGGAAAATTGTTGTTCCTTCCTTGTGTCCTAATCCTAATTATTCTCTTGAGAGATCTCTACATTCTTTGGATGTGGTAAGAGCTTTGAAATACTATGTTGAGGCTACTAAGGATTTCAGAAAGACTTCTAGTCTATTTGTTATTTTCTCTGGTTCCAGGAAAGGTCAGAAAGCCTCTGCCATTTCTTTGGCATCTTGGTTGAAACTTTTGATTCACAAAACTTATTTGGAGGCGGGACAGTCTTCACCTCAGAGAATTGCAGCTCATTCTACCAGATCAGTTGCCACTTCTTGGGCTTTAAAGAATAAAGCTTCAAATGACCAGATTTGCAAAGCAGCAACTTGGTCTTCTTTGCATACATTTACTAAATTCTACCATTTTGATGTATTGTGTCTTTGGTATAAAAAGTTAATTTAGGCAGCTGTTTCAGTTTGATTCTTCTGCTTATGATTTGAAATTTAAAAAAAAAATCTTAATTATTATTTGGATTAAATTTTTCAGTGGAAATAGCTATTTTTATTTTATCCCTCCCTCTCTGTGGATTTCCACTTCTTGGGTATTATATCCCATACGTCACTAGCTCATGGACTCTTGCCACTTACATGAAAGAAAACACAATTTATGTAAGAACTTACCTGATAAATATTGGCCATGAGACCCACCCTATTTTTTTGGTGGTTATGATTTTTTTTTTGTATAAAAGCTCATGGACTCTTGCCACTATGAAATAAATGAATTTATCAGGTAAGTTCTTATCTAAATTAGGTAATATCTATATATCTATATATAATAGAAACATCTGGATAGAAAAAAAAACTTAGGTTTTGTATCACTTTGAGTGCAAATTATGACATATTTAGCGTGGGCAACCATGTGTAACCATCTGAGGGTGCTTTTGGAGTAACTTGTTTTTACCAAAGATTTTAGGTGGAAAATTTTATTTTTTTGTTGTTGCAGGCTTCTTCCATGTCATGATATATACATAAAATAATAGTATTGTTTAAATTTGCTGTGTCTTCTGGAAAGGTATATAATATGTGTTGGTTTCTCACAGCAAATCGGCCTACAGTATGACCGAAATGTGAGTAGCATCTAAAAACTGCAAAACAGTTCCGCACAGGGGTGGAAATGGCTCAGTGGTTAAAAGTACATGACAAATAACAACTGTTTTGGAGTGTCACAGTAAAAGTAATCAGTGGCGGCTCGTGGGTTATTCAAATGGGGTTTCACCAGTTATGTAAAATAGTATATATATATATATATATATATATATATATATATATATATATATATATATATATATATATATATATATAAAATATACATGTCCACCACAGGCACAAAAAGAGCTGCAAAACAGGGAGCCCCCATACTGGAAAGCCGATAAAACAGAAATATATTAAATAAATAACATTATGCAATAAGGAGATACATATAGCCAAAGCTAACACCAACAGCTTTCTAGAAAAAAATATTAAATCTCATATTATGTACAAATTTTCCCCATCATTTCACTTTAATTAAACACCTAGTTTGACACCCATGCTTACAGTTATGTGCCATTGTAAAATCATGACATTTCTATTAAACACCACAGAACATTTTTTGCAAAAATCAATAACCACACTATACTGCTAAACACACAAGAATCAGAATTATCAGACAGACATGCGCGCCTTAACAGCTAGATCATGCCTGACTTCTCTGTGCCACCCCCACACACACATACGCCAGGGCACACAGTGTAAGAAAAGTGTATGTATTCCCTTTACAAATATGATGGCAGGGTTTCCAAGATGGCTGTACAGAAAAACCTTCCACCATATTTGTACACAGAGCTGGTGCAGTTACCACACAGTCACTATCATTCAGCACACAAAGCTTATTAAGTATCACAAAATTGGAAATTAAATATGTATCATAGTGAATGTCACACAACTTCTGCAGATATAAAGCTCATCTGGACCTAAATAGGGTCATTTATTTGGAACTAATATGGATCTGATAGTGAATATCATACAGCTGGGGCTACAGGTTACAGCATAATGTGTGTCTCATATCTCAACTTTGTATTGATCGCATAGTGTATGTCACACTGATTGTGCAAAGAATCCCACAAGTTATGATGTCAGGTCATATTGAAAAAGAATTAGGAGCCTGATAAATGCTTTTTCAGTTATTTGGCAATGCTTTAGGGTTCCAAATGAACCAGATATGCCCAGACATTTTTGAACTCTGTCGCATTGAACTGTGTATGATACCGGATAGCCGTTTACCCATCAGTAATGAATAAATGATTCTGGAGAAATGGGTAAACGGCTATTCAGTATCATACACAGTTCAATGCGACAGAGTTCAAAAATGTTTTTGGCCCTCGGCCCCCCTCAGCCTAAGCTAACCGTCTCCATGCTTCGCCTGGCCCCTACCTCAGTGCTGCCTCTGAAAGTGCCGGCTGGGACTCCAGTCATTGTCTCACTGCCGGCAGCCGTGCTGCAGCCTCCTACTAACTAGACTACACATACAGTCAGGAGGAGCTGCGCGCCAAAGAAGACAAAATTGGAATTTCCTGGTGGCTGAACTGCGCTGCACCAATAGCCTCCGACCTCCCTCTTAGCTTGTCAGACTCAGTAAGTATTGTAACACAGCCTGCTGAAGTAACTTGGGGGCCCTCCTCTGCATCACCATTAGTTCCACCCCTGCTCACTCCCGAGTCCCACACACACATAGGTCTTAGTGTGCGAGTGTCACGTGACAGCTGGCTCTCGCACACTAAGAGCTGTGCGGTTAGGAAGGCTATGGGCCTGTAGGTGGTGCTGAAGGCAATGCAGTTTTAAAGTGGAAAGGGCTTTTGCCTATACTTCTATCTATCGCACTGCACAGCATGTGCGATAGATAGAAGTATTAGGCAAAAACCCATTCCACACTTCAGCTTAAAACTGCAATTTTAATGTTTTATAGATAATACTGCAGTGGAGCCTGGGGATTTTTTTATTTAGTCCACAAATAATAAAAATGTAATTATTTCTCCAACATTGGTGTGTCCGGTCCACGGCGTCATCCTTACTTGTGGGATATTCTCTTCCCCAACAGGAAATGGCAAAGAGTCCCAGCAAAGCTGGCCATATAGTCCCTCCTAGGCTCCGCCCACCCCAGTCATTCCATCTCCACGGAGATGGTTAAGAGTTTTTTGGTGTTTAATTTACCATAAAATATGGAAAAAATATATCTGTTGGTGTGAATCCAAAGGATTTCCATGGAACAAGATAAAAATTCCTAAGATTCTATCCTTTCTACAAGAAGGTTTGGAGAAAGGATTATCTGCAAGTTCTCTAAAGGGACAGATCTCTGCTTTATCTGTTTTACTTCACAAAAGACTGGCAGCCGTGCCAGATGTTCAAGCATTTGTTCAGGCTCTGGTTAGGATCAAGCCTGTTTACAGACCTTTGACTCCTCCCTGGAGTCTAAATCTAGTTCTTTCAGTTCTTCAAGGGGTTCCGTTTGAACCTTTACATTCCATAGATATTAAGTTACTATCTTGGAAAGTTTTGTTTTTGGTTGCAATTTCTTCTGCTAGAAGAGTTTCAGAGTTATCTGCTCTGCAGTGTTCTCCACCCTATCTGGTGTTCCATGCAGATAAGGTGGTTTTGCGTACTAAGCCTGGTTTTCTTCTGAAAGTTGTTTCTAACAAAAATATTAACCAGGAGATAGTTGTACCTTCTTTGTGTCCGAATCCATTTTCAAAGAAGGAACGTTTGTTACACAATTTGGACGTAGTCCGTGCTCTAAAATTCTATTTAGAGGCTACTAAAGATTTCAGACAAACATCTTCCTTGTTTGTTGTTTATTCTGGTAAAAGGAGAGGTCAAAAAGCGACTTCTACCTCTCTTTCCTTTTGGCTTAAAAGCATTATCCGATTGGCTTATGAGACTGCCGGACGGCAGCCTCCTGAAAAAAATCACAGCTCACTCCACTAGGGCTGTGGCTTCCACATGGGCCTTCAAGAACGAGGCTTCTGTTGACCAGATATGTAAGGCAGCGACTTGGTCTTCTCTGCACACTTTTGCCAAATTTTACAAATTTGATACTTTTGCTTCTTCGGAGGCTATTTTTGGGAGAAAGGTTTTGCAAGCCGTGGTGCCTTCCATTTAGGTGACCTGATTTGCTCCCTCCCTTCATCCGTGTCCTAAAGCTTTGGTATTGGTTCCCACAAGTAAGGATGACGCCGTGGACCGGACACACCAATGTTGGAGAAAACAGAATTTATGCTTACCTGATAAATTACTTTCTCCAACGGTGTGTCCGGTCCACGGCCCGCCCTGGTTTTTTAATCAGGTCTGATGAATTATTTTCTCTAACTACAGTCACCACGGTACCATATGGTTTCTCCTATATATATTTCCTCCTGTCCGTCGGTCGAATGACTGGGGTGGGCGGAGCCTAGGAGGGACTATATGGCCAGCTTTGCTGGGACTCTTTGCCATTTCCTGTTGGGGAAGAGAATATCCCACAAGTAAGGATGACGCCGTGGACCGGACACACCGTTGGAGAAAGTAATTTATCAGGTAAGCATAAATTCTGTTTTTTTTTTATTTCTCACTTTTTTTTTTCTTTTTTTTTTGTTCATCAGGGGTCAGGTTCACAGGGGGTTCATGTGCTCAAGTGCTTCTATAGAGGAGCCTCCACTGAAAGTAATTAAGTTCAAACACAAAGGTATTTTTTTTTTTTTTAACATTCCAGACCTGCTCTTTGGACATTCTTGTAATTGTGTTCAATATGTGTGCCTACATTTTATATTTTCTAGCCTTTGAATAGTTATTTCCACACATTTATATTTCTCTCTGGTATACTATATGACTTAAGAGTGTAGTAGCTTCATCCACTGTATGGTAAATCTCTATGACTAAACTATAGAGCTGTATAACTAGAAGCACTATTTAAAATTTAGTGAAGAAATTGTCTCTACACAAACTTTATCTAGCTTTGGATTGAGATATCCAAACAGCATGTGTAAGTGGTAGTAACCGAAAGCAAAGCTATGAATGTTCCCTGCTGTCACTCAGTTTAATTGCTGTAGCCTCCCTCTACATATTTTTTTGAATAACATTACTCCTACCGCTGTGTGTGCTCTCAAGCAAAGGATATGAAGAGAAAATTATTGGCTAGTTTACGAGTTGTGCGTTAGGCTTAAAAAGCAGCGTTGGCCGGTCCTAACGCTGCTTTTTAACGCCCGCTGGTATTACGAGTCTTGAAGGTATAGGTGGACCACTCACTTTTTTGGCAGACTTGGAAATATCGCAAATCCACTTACGTAAATTGCGTATACTATTTTTTCGATGGGGCTTGCATAGCGCTAGTATTATGAGTCTGACAAAAAGTGAGCGGTACACCCTCTCCTGTCAAGACTGGTACCGCATTTTAAAGTCAGTAGTTAAGAGTTTTACACTGCAACGACGTAGCAAAAAACTCTTAACTAAAGTGCTAAAAAGCACACTAACACCCATAAACTACCTATTAACCCCTAAACCGAGGCCCCCCCACATCGCCGCCACTATAATAAATATATTAACCCCTAAAACGCCGCTTTCCCGCATCGCAAACATTAGTTAAATATTATTAACCCCTAATCTGCCGCCCCAACGTCACCGCCACTATATTAAATTTATTAACCCTTAAACCTAAGTCTAACCCTAACCCTAACACCCCCTAACTTAAATATAATTAAAAGAAATCAAAATAAAATTACTATAATTAACTAAATTATTCCTATTTAAAACTAAATACTTACCTGTAAAATAAACCCTAAGCTAGCTACAATATAACTAATAGTTACATTTGTATCTAGCTTAGGGTTTATTTTTATTTTACTGGCAAGTTTGTATTTATTTTAACTAGGTACAATAGTTATTAAATAGTTATTAACTATTTAATAACCATCTAGCTAAAATAAATACAAAAGTACCTGTAAAATAAAACCTAACCTAAGTTACAATTACACCTAGCACTACACTACAATTAAATTATTTCCCTAAATAGTACAAAAGTACAAAATAAAACAACACTAAATTACAGAAAATAATAAACAAATTACAAGATTTTTAAACTAATTACACAAAATCTAATCGCCCAAACAAAATAAAATAGCCCCCCCAAAATAAAAAAAGCCCTACCCTACACTAAATTACAAATAGCACTTAAAAGGGCCTTTTGCTGGGTTTTGCCCCAAAGCAATAAGCTCTTTTACCTGTAAAAAAAAAAGTAAAAATCCCCCCCAACATTTAAAACCCACCACCCACACAACCAACCCTACTCTAAAACCCACCCAATACCCCTTAAAAAAACCTAACACTAACCCCTTGAAGATCACCTTACCGGGAGAAGTCTTCATCCAAGCCGGGCGAAGTGGTCCTCCAGACGGGCAGAAGTCTTCATCCAGATGACATCTTCTATTTTCATCCATCCAGCGCGGAGCGGGTCCATCTTCAAGACATCCGTCTCGGAGCATCCTCTTCTGACGACGGCTAAGACTGAATGAAGGTTCCTTTAAATGACGTCATCCAAGATGGCGTCCCTTCAATTCAATCGGAATTAAGGTAGAAAAAATCCTATTGGCTGATACAATCAGCCAATAGGATTGAGCTCGCATTCTATTGGCTGATTGGAACAGCCAATAGAATGCAAGCTCAATCCTATTGGCTGATTGGATCAGTCAATAGGATTGAAGTTCAATCCTATTGGCTGATTGCATCAGCCAATAGGATTTTTTCTACCTTCATTCCGATTGGCTGATAGAATTCTATCAGCTGATAGGATTGGCTGATAGGATATGGAATCAGCCAATCAAATTCAAGTTCAATCTGATTGGCTGATCCAATCAGCCAATCAGATTGAGCTTGCATTCCTATCTTAATTCCGATTGGCTGATAGAATCCTATCAGCCAATCGGAATTCGACGGACGCCATCTTGGATGACGTCCCTTAAAGGAACCGTCATTCGTCGGGAAGTCGTTGGTGAAGATGGATGGATCCGCGCTGGAGGTCTTGAAGATCAGCAGGTCGTCAACGGATTGAAGAACATAGAAGATGCGGCTTGGATGAAGATGTTTGCCGGTCCGGATGTCCTCTTCTGCCCGCTTGGATCAAGACTTCAGCCGGAGGATGGACATCACTCTTCAGCCCCTGCTTGGGCTTGGATCAAGATTTTGGAGGCTTGGATCAAGACTTCGGTGGACGGATCGGTGAACCTGGCATGGTGAAGATAAGGTAGGAAGATCTTCAGGGGCTTAGTGTTAGGTTTATTTAAGGGGGGTTTGGGTTAGATTAGGCTTATGTGGGTGGTGGGTTGTAATGTTGGGGGGGGTATTGTATGTTTTTTTTACAGGCAAAAGAGCTGAATTATTTGGGGCATGCCCCGCAAATGGCCCTTTTCAGGGCTGGTAAGGCAAACGAGCTTTGAACTTTTTAAATTTAGAATAGGGTAGGGCATTTTTTTTATTTTGGGGGTCTTTGTTATTTTATTAGGGAGCTTAGAGTAGGTGTAATTAGTTTAAAATTGTTGTAATATTTTTCTAATGTTTGTAAATATTTTTTTATTTTTTGTAACTTAGTTCTTTTTTATTTTTTGTACTTTAGTTAGTTTATTTAAATGTTTTTATTTGTAGGTATTTTTATGTAATTAATTTATTGATAGTGTAGTGTTAGGTTTAATTGTAGATAATTGTAGGTAGTTTATTTAATTTATTTATTGATAGTGTAGTGTTAGGTTTAATTGTAACAGGTTAGGATTTATTTTACAGGTAATTTGTAATTATTTTAACTAGGTAACTATTAAATAGTTCTTAACTATTTAATAGCTATTGTACCTGGTTAAAATAAATACAAAGTTGCCTGTAAAATAAATATTAATCCTAAAATAGCTACAATATAATTATAATTTATATTGTAGCTATATTAGGGTATATTTTACAGGTAAGTATTTAGATTTAAATAGGAATAATTTATTTAATAAGAGTTAATTTATTTTGTTAGAATAAAATTATATTTAACTTAGGGGGGTGTTAGGGTTAGGGTTAGAATTAGCTTTAGGGGTTAAAAAATTTATTACAGTAGCGGTGAGCTCCGGTCGGCAGATTAGGGGTTAATACTTGAAGTTAGGTGTCGGCGATGTTAGGGAGGGCAGATTAAGGGTTAATACTATTTATTACATTTATTATAGTAGCAGCGAGATACGGTCGTCAGATTAGGGGTTAATAAGTGTAGGTAGGTGGAGACGACGTTGGGGGTGGCAAATTAGGGGTTAATAAATATAATATAGGGGTCGGCGGTGTTAGGGGCAGCAGATTAGGGGTACATAGGGATAATGTAGGTTGCGGCGGTGTACGGAGCGGCAGATTAGGGGTTAATAATAATATGCAGGGGTCAGCGATAGCGGGGGCGGCAGATTAGGGGTTAATAAGTGTAAGGTTAGGGGTGTTTAGACTCGGGGTACATGTTAGGGTGTTAGGTGCAGACATAGGAAGTGTTCCCCATAGGAAACAATGTAGCTGCGTTAGGAGCTGAACGCTGCTTTTTTGCAGGTGTTAGGTTTTTTTTCAGCTCAAACAGCTCCATTGTTTCCCATGGGGGAATCGTGCACGAGCACGTTTTTGAAGCTGGCCGCGTCCGTAAGCACCGCTGGAATTTAGAGTTGCAGTGGCGGTAAATATGCTCTACGCTCCCTTTTTGGAGCCTAACGCAGCCCTTCTGTGAACTCTAAATACCAGCGGTATTTAAAAGGTGCGGGAGAAAAAAAGCACGAGAAAAAAAGCACGCGTAGCTAACGCACCCCTTTGGCCGCAGAACTCTAAATCTAGCCGTAAGATAGCTACAATGTAATTACTAGTTATATTGTAGCTATCTTAGGGTTTATTTTACAGGTACGTATTTAGTTTTAAATAGGAATAATAATAATTAGTTAATTATAGTAATTTTAATATAATAATAGTTAATTATAGTAATTTTATTTTAATTTCTTTTAATTATATTTAAGTTAGGGGGTGTTAGGTTTAGGGTTAGACTTAGGTTTAGGGTTTAATAACTTTAATATAGTGGCGGCAACGTTGGGGCGGCAGATTAGGGGTTAATAAATGTAGGTAGGTGGAGTTGATGTTAGGGCCAGCAGATTAGGGGTTAATAATATTTAATAATATTTAACTAATGTTTGCAAGGTGGGAGTGCGGCGGTTTAGGGGTTAATATGTTTATTTTATTGGCAGCGACGTTGGGGGTAGCAGATTAGTGGTTAATAAATGTAGGTAGGTGGAGGCGACATTGGGGGCGGCAGATTAGGGGTTAATAAGTATAATGTAGGTGTCGCGATGTTGGGGGCAGCAGATTAGGGGTTCATAAGTATAATGTAGATGGCGGAGGTGTCCGGAGCAGCAGATTAGGGGTTAATAATATAATGTAGGTTGCGGCGATGTCGGGGGCGGCAGATTAGGTGTAAGATTAGGGGTGTTTAGACTCGGGGTTTATGTTAGGGTGTTAGGTGTAGACATAAAATGTATTTCCCCATAGGAATCAATGGGGCTGCGTTAAGGAGCTTTACGCTGCTTTTTGGCAGGCATTAGACTTTTTTTCAGCCGGCTCTCCACATTGATCCCTATGGGGAAATTGTGCACGAGCACGTTACACCAGCTCACCGCTAACGTAAGCAGCGCTGGTATTGGAGTGCGGTAAGGAGCAAAATTTTGCTCAACGCTCACTTCTTGTCTGGGTTGTAAAAACCCGTAATATCAGCACTGTCCGTAAGTGAGTGGTGAGCATAAACTGCTCGTTAGCACCGCACAGCCTCTAACGCAAAACTCATAATCTAGGTGTATATTTGGTAACAGAAGAAAATTTGAAAGTTATATAAAAAAAAATTCACGTCCCTTTTAATAAAGAACAAATTTTATATGGAATTGTCTGTGATTACACAGCTCTATTTAATATAGTGTAATACAATCATGATGTTTAAGTGTTGATTCAAATAGCAAATAGGGTAGTAAACTACAGCAGTTAACACATGGAAACCAAAAGAGCACAAACACACCCCAAAAATAATTAACAAATAAAAGTATACCACATCTTTTCTCATTCATCCTAGATATTAAAACCTTTTTTTTTCTACCATCAATTGTAAATGCCAGGGAAACTGCATGGGCGTCTATATGGCTTGAGGGATTTTTTCCCCTTTTAAAAAAAATAAAAAAAAATAAATGCACCACACTCTTATTATTCACTGAATTGTTGACCCTATTGTTAAACAAGTCCATTATATAGTAAAACGAACGTATTGGCTAGATTACGAGTGGAGCATTATACTGCGGATTTTTGCGCTCCTCAGATTGTGCTCTTTTTACAAGTTGAAAGTAAAATTATTGCACACAAGTGTAATCCGAAGAATTCTAACAAAATTTATTTCCTAATATATGGAGAGTTCACAACGTCATCAATTACTAGTAGGAATATCACTCCTGGCCAACAGGAGGAGGCAAAGAGCACCTCATCAGAGTTGTTAAGTGTCACTTCCTACCCACAATCATTGGATTTCTTTCGCTACAAGCAATATTTTTTGGGTCTAGCCGTAGTCCACGTAAATCTCTTCATAGAATAGTGGTGGCTTTAAAGCAGTTAGGAACTTGGGAGGTGGGCCTTGCTTCGTTTTCCTAACAATTTGCTGACCTAATATAAAAAGCCAGAGTAAGTTTACTATGTTCTTTCTTTTCTTTCATGTAATTGGCAAGAGTCCATGAGCTAGTGACGTATGGGATATACAATCTTACCAGCAGGGGCAAAGTTTCCCAAACCTCAAAATGCCTATAAATACACCCCTCACCACACCCACAATTACATTTTGCAAACTTTGTCTCCTATGGAGGTGGTGAAGTAAGTTTGTGCTAAGATTTCTACGTTAATATGCGCTTTTCAGCATTTTTAAGCCCATTTCCTCTCAGAGTACTGTGAATGTCAGAGGGATGTGAAGTGAGTATCACCTATTGAATGCAATGGTTTTTCTCATGAGAGATCTATTTCATAGGTTCTCTGTTATCGATCGTAGAGATTCATCTCCTATCTCCCTTTTCAGATCGACGATATACTTTCATATTCCATTACCTCTACTGATAACCGTTTCAGTACTGGTTTGGCTATTTGCTATATGTGGATGGGTGTCTTTACTTAAGACACTCTCAGCTATGGTTTGGCACTTTATGTATTTATATAAAGTTCTAAATATATGTATTGTACTTATATTTGCCATGATTCAGGTTTTCAGTATATTTCCTTTTGCAGACTGTCAGTGTCATATCTGGGAAATGATTTTTTTAGGAAAAAAAATTATTTCTTACCTGGGGTATAATATCTTTTTCAAATTGACTGTCTTTTAAATTTGCGGACAGAATTAGGCTCGCGAGGGCGCAAAATGCCAAAATTTATTGCGTCATTCTTGGCGCAAGATTTTTTTGGCACGAAGTCACAAGGTTGCGTCATCTGTGACGCGAGTGTGTCATTTCTGGACATTTTTGGTGCCAAAAAATATTTTTCTGTTTGTTGTGCTTTATACTTGGCGCCAAATATTTTCATTATTTAAGACCCCATTCCTTTATGTCTCTTGCCTTTTTCTCTATCAGAAGGCTAAGCTGTTTGCATTTTTTCCCATTCCTGAAACTGCCATATAAGGAAATTGATAATTTTGCTTTATATGTTGTTTTTTTTCTCTTACATTTGCAAGATGTCTCAATCTGATCCTGTCTCAGAAATCACTGTTGGAACCCTGGTGCCTGATAACAGTTCTACCAAAGCTAAGTAAACTTGTGGAGGTTATATCTCCTGCTGTGGTTTGTAATAGTTGTCATGATAAACTTTTACATGCAGAGAATGTATCCATCAGTAGTAGTTCATTACCTGTTGCTGTTCTCTCAACTACCTAATGCACAAAATATACCTGTAAATTTAAAAGAATTTATTTCTGATTCTATTCAGAAGGCTTTGTCTGCCATCCTACCTTCTAATTAACGTAAAAGGTCTTTTAAAACTTCTCATAAAGTTGATGAAATTTCAAATGACCTGCAACATGCTGAATTATCCTTCTCTGATGGGGATCTATCTGGTTCAGAAGATCCTGCCTCAGATATTGACACTGACAAATCTTCTTATTTATTTAAAATGGAGTATATTTGTTCTTTGTTAAAAGAAGTGTTAATTATATTGGATATGGAGGAAGCTAGTCCTCTTGATATTAAAACTAGTAAATGTTTAGATTCTGTTTATAAACCTACTGTGGTTATTCCAGAGCTTTTTCCAGTTCCTGATGCTATTTCTGATATGATTTCTAAGTAATGGAATAGGCCTGGTACTTCTTTTATTCCTTCTTCAAGGTTTAAAAAATTGTATCCTTTGCCAGCAGTTACTTTAGAGTTTTAGGAAAAGATCCCCAAAGTTGATGGGGCTATCTCTACTCTTGCTAAACGTACTACTATTCCTATGGAAGATAGTACTTCTTTTAAAGATCCTTTAGATAGGAAACTTGAATCTTATCTAAGGAAAGCCTATTTATATTCAGGTCATCTTCTCAAGCCTGCAATTTCTTTGGCTGATGTTGCAGCTGCTTCAACCTTTTGGTTGGAAACTTTAGCGCAACAAGTATTGGATCATGATTTGTCTAGCATTGTTAACTTGATTCAACATGCTAATAATTTTATTTGTGATGCCATTTTTAATATCATCAAAATTGATGTTAAATCTATGTCTTTAGCTATTTTATCTAGAAGAGCTTTGTGGCTTAAATCTTGGAATGCTGACATGACTTCTAAGTCCAGATTGGACTTGCTCTCTTTCTTTTCAAGGTAATAAGTTATTTGGTTCTCAGTTGGATTTAATAATTTCAACTGTCACTGGGGGGAAGGGAGTTTTTTTGCCTCAGGATAAAAGAACTAAGGGTAAATCTAAAGCTTCTAACCGTTTTCGTTCCTTTCGACAAAATAAGGAACAGAAACCTAATCCCTCTCCCAAGGAATCTGTTTCCAATTGGAAGCCTTCCTCAAATTGGAATAAATCCAAGCCATTTAAGAGATCAAAGCCAGCCCCCAAGTCCGCATGAAGGGGCGGCCCTCATTCCAGCTCAGCTGGTAGGGGGCAGATTAAGATTTTTCAAGGATGTTTGGACCAATTCGGTCCAAAATCAATGGATTCAGAGTATTGTCTCTCAGGGGTACAGAATAGGATTCAGAGTAAGACCACCTGTGAGAAGATTTTTCTCTCTCACACATCCCTGCAAACCCACTAAAGGCTCAGGCTTTCCTGAAGTGTGTTTTTTTTTTTTTCAAATTCTTTTTTATTAAAGAGTTGCAGGTACAATGAGTTAGATGCATACATTGACACACCAGATCACAGTGACATTACATTTCATATCATGAATTAAGCACAACATGTTAAATAACGATTCAACGTCCTTGCTGCTACAGTCATTACCAAAGGATACAAAGAGGGTTAACAACTCATTTTCATAACGTATGACACAAGTGTAGTCTGCTAGTTTATGATTAGAACAGTGTTATAATATGGATCAATCCATGTAATAAGGGCTATATCAACATCAGCTGATTGTTATCTCCCACTGCACCCGCATCTCTTAATTTTTTATATTAGTTTAAACAACACAACATATAACAAAACAATAACAAAAGACTCACTAACCTAAACGTATAAACTGAAACTAAATCACCCCAATCAGCAGTACTTTTAGAGGCCTGTGAATAACTGCCTAATGGAAGGTAGACATGTTAATATGTCAATATAATCCCCAGCTGAGCGTGAATGGAAGATATCCGTATAAGAGCTTGTTTTCTCAATGGGTTAAGAGATTCTCCAGCTGATATAAACCTGTATCACATATTGAATTTAGGGAATAAAAAGGTATTACTTCAGGCATTCCAAAGGGGTTTAGAAGAGGCAAAACCTAGAGGGACATTAGGGTACCAAGGTAGCGTCCAATTAAGCTGGAAACATGTAGGTTTGCCTCTGAGTTTAGTATGCAGAGCTGGGTTGCGATATAAACAGCGCTTTTCTGCAACACCTTCAATATGTAAAGGGACCTGTATAAGTATAGCCAACTTTAGTCAGGATGCTATAGGCTCTGATAAATCTCTTAGGGAGCACTCACAATGGAGCCCCATATAGATGCAGCCTGCCGAGATTGCAGAACATTTATAGGAGTTAATGCTGAATTAGTAGTTAGGAGAGATTGGATTTTAAAGGTAGGATTTTATAGGTAAGACTGTATATAGTATATTTAATTTAGGCTGGAGCACTAAGGAATTACTAGCAGGTTATGTTTCACAGAGTTCAGCCCCTGTCTCCCTCAACTTATTCAGTTTATATCCTGTACAGTAAGCTTATGTAATTAACCTAGAATGAGCCAGAAAATTGGGAGCTGTTATAACCTATTGGTATTTAGAATACGTAAAGATACAGAGGCCATAATTCAAGCAAAACTCCTAGCACCATGTGTTCAGGGGAGCTAAGCAGGGATCAGACAAAACTTAAAGTGTTGCATTATGTCCAACAAAAAAAAGAAAATTTCTAGAACTATCTAGTTGCAAGGTTTCGCCTATTCATAAACATGTCTGCTGGCAAGTATAAGACAACTGACAACACTGCATATGAACTGTTTCTGCGTATGGCATATAAGAAGTTGTGACATGAAGATTGCAGTGGAGACGGCCCCAACCTGACATAATACAATTATTGCAACTTACCAAACGTAGGAGAACATTTGTTATAGGGAACAGATCAGTTTAAATTTGCAAAAGACCCATCAGACGAACCGGGAAGGCATATCAATAAAAATACACAGCCTATTTGCGCAGTAGATGGTTTCCGTCTCTGCCTGTCAAAATTACCACACTGTGAGAATATGTAAGCGTTACTAACAATCATAGCCCATGTCTAATCTTAGCCAATCTGCCGCTGTAGTTTTAGTTGTAGAGTAGAATAACTAGTATTTTCTGTGTCCTGGGTCAGGGGCAATCTAGGTGTTGCATGATAAAATACTGCTTTTAGGTGAATAAACATATGTAGTTGCGGTAATATAAAATATATGTGATATGTGGAGCCTGTTTGAGCCTTTCACAATAAAGGGCAGAGCGTATATAACAACTATCAAAACTAACTACAACCTAGACAAATACAATAACAAATAATAATAATAATATCTACAAAATATTAAGCAGGATGATGTGTATGTGCTGCAAACCAGTTGTCACTGGAAGAGTGTTGACTTGAATCGGAAAGCATCTGCAATCCAGCAGTGAACTCAATGCCGACCAAAATAAGCAGACACATAAGTTTTATGAGATTCAAATAAATGGTATGTGCATGATTGAGTCCCTTCTTAGCTGGGTGTGGATATCTGGTGGTTCACGAGTCTAAAGCAAGGCAGTAACATAACTATAGAGTGAGTATATTGCTATGGACATATAGCCCAGACTTTTGACCAAGTGTTCAGGGCCAGCGGACAAATCCTTAAGTGTGCTGAGGAGAAAACTAGTTCAGCCAATTCCCGTTGCCAAGCGGTACTCAGGCCGCCACCTCCAGTCCGCAGCAATAGTATTACAACACTCAGAATCAGCCTCCAGCAATTTGACTGAATACCAAATAATTCCAATTTGAGCGGCGTTTCGGGCAGACATCGTTTTGAATAGTTTTGAGTGCTGGTCCAGTTGGTCTCCACCATCAGCACTGGGGAGATATTGTATGCCGAAGGTGTTACTAGGTAGATTTCCAGGATCGACGGCACAATAGGAAGCCTTCTCCCTGTTGTTTGATCCAGCTGAGAGTAGCGCCAGTGCAGGTGGCAAGGGTAGTAGTGGGTCTGAGGGAGGTTCCCAAGTTTTCAGCGTCTCTGCTGGGGCTCCAACTTGCGGAAAAGCCGATTCTGCCAAGCCTCCCACTATCTCATGTGAGTGGGGTTTAGCGTCATTAGTGATAGTTTGCGAAACATGTCCATAACGGTTTGAGGCATTACTTTCCAGCAGGGGAGAATGTTTCTTTGATTTTATTTCTGCGCAGAGATCTGTGCAAGCGGCTAAAAGATAATCCAATTTAGGTGTAAAAATGGCATTAAGTGCAGCGATTATCTGAGTAGCCTTGTCCAGTTTACCAGTGATACAAGTTTCCATTGTGAAGGGGTAACTATATACACCTTGGCGGTAAAAAGCCAGCCACAACTCCAAATGTCTTCTTCTTCTTTAACTTGCTTCTCGGCAGCCAAGGGGGTGATATTCCTTGATCCACTTTAGTTCCCGGGCACAGATTTTGCCAAGGGATGTCTGGATGGGTAAGTATATGGTCACTTATTTCGAAAGTGCACGGAGCCTCAGGATTCAGTGGCCATCTTTACACACCGCCTACCGGAAGTCTCTCCTGAAGTGTGTTTTAGTCCTGGAGTTATCAGGGGTAATCATGCCAGTTCCGTTTCAGGAACAGGGTCTGTGGTTTTATTCAAATTTATTCATTGTCCCAAAGAAAGAAAATTCATTCAGACCAGTTTTGGATCTAAAAATTTTGAATCGATATGTAAGAGTACCAACTTTCAAAATGGTAACTATAAGGACTATTCTTCCTTTTGTTCAGCAAGGGCATTATTTGTCCACAATAGACTTACAGGATGCATATGTTCATATTCATATTCATCCAGATCACTATCAGTTCCTGAAATTCTTTTATCTAGACAAGCATTACCAATTTGTTGCTCTTCCTTTTGGCCTAGCGACAGCTCCAAGAATCTTTTCAAAGGTTCTCGGTGACCTACTCTGTGTAATCAGAGAGCGGGGTATTGCGGTGTTTCCTTATTTAGATGATATCTTGGTACTTGCTCAGTCTTTACGTTCTGCAGAATCTCACATGAATCAACTACTGTTGTTTCTTCAAAAACATGGTTGGAGGATCAATTTACCAAAAAGTTATTTGATTCCTCAGAGAAGGGTAACCTTTTTAAGTTTCCAGAGAGATTCAGTGTCCATGACTTTGTCTCTAATGGACAAGAGACGTTTGAAATTGGTTGCAGCCTGTTGGAACCTTCAGTCTCAGTCATTCCCTTCAGTAGCTATGTGCATGGAAGTTTTAGGTCTCATGACTGCAGCATCGAATGCGATCCCCTTTGCTCGTTTTCATATGAGACCTCTCCAGCTTTGTATGCTGAACTAATGGTGCAGGGATTATACAAGGATATTACAATTAATATCCTTAAATCCCAATGTTCGACTATCTCTGACTTGGTGGTTAGATCACAATCGTATTGTTCTAGGGGCCTCTTTTGTTCGTCCAACCTGGACTGTGACCACAACAGATTCAATTATTTCAGGTTGGGGAGCTGTTTGGGGATCTCTGACAGCACAAGGGGTTTGGAAATCTCAAGAGGCGAGATTACCAATCAATATTTTGGAACTCAATTCTCAGGGCTCTTCAGTTTTGGCCTCTATTGAATAGAGAACCGTTCATTTGTTTTCAGACAGACAATATCACAACTGTGGCATATGTCAATCATCAGGGTGGGACTCACAGTCCTCAAGCTATGAAAGAAGTATTTTGGATACTTGTTTGGGCAGAATCCAGCTCCTGTCTTATTTCTGCGGTTCATATCCCAGGTATAGACAATTGGGAAGTGGATTATCTCAGTTGTTAGACTTTACATCTGGGAGAGTGGTCTCTCCATCCAGATGTGTGTTCTCAAATTGTTCAGATGTGGGGTCTTCCAGAAATAGATCTGATGGCATCTCATTTAAACAAGAAACTTTTCAGGTACCTGTCCAGGTCCAGGGATCCTCAGGCGGAAGCAGTGGATGCGTTGACACTTCCTTGGTGTTATCAACCTGCTTATATTTTCCCGCCTCTAGTTCTTCTTCCAAGAGTAATCTCCAAAATCAACATGGAACAATCGTTTGTGTTGCTGGTGGCTCCAGCACGGCCTCACAGGTTTTGGTATGCGGATCTTGTTCGGATGTCCAGTTGCCAACCTTGGCCACTTCCATTAAGACCGGACCTTCTGTCTCATGGTCCATTTTTCTATCAGGATCTCAAATCATTAAATTTGAAGGTATGGAAATGAAATGCCTAGTGCTAAGTCATAGAAGTTTCTCTGATGCAGTGATTAATACTATTTTACAGGCTCGTAAATCTTTCTAGAAAGATTTATTATCGAGTTTGGAAGACTTACATTTCATGGTGTTCCTCTCATAAAGTCTCTTGGCATTCGTTTAGAATTCCTAGAATTTTACAGTTTCTTCAGGATGGTTTGGATAAAGGTTTATCTGCAAGTTCCTTGAAAGGACACATCTTGGCTCTTTCTGTTTTATTCCACAGAAAAATTGCTAAACTTCTTGATATTCACTGTTTTGTACAGGCTTTGGTTCGTATCAAGCCTGTCATTAAATCAATCTCTCCTCCTTGGAGTCTTAATTTGGTTTTGAATGCTTTACAGGCTCCTCCATTTGAGCCTATGCATTCTTTGGACATTAAACTATTTTTTTTTTCTGATTTTTCATCAGGATAAGGCAGTTTTGCAGATTTCATTTAAATTTTTACTTAAGGTTGTGAATTCTAACAACATTAATAGAGAAATTGTTGTCCCTTCTTTGTGTCCTAATCCTAAGAATTCTTTGGAGAGATCTTTACATTCTTTGGATGTGGTGAGAGCTCTGAAATATTATTTTGAAGCTAATACAGATTTCAGGAAGACTTCTAGTCTATTTGTTATATTTTCTGGTTCCAGGAAAGGTCAGAAGGCTTGTGACGTTTTTTTGTCATCATGGTTAAAGCTTTTGATTCATCAAGCTTATTTGGAGTCGGGTAAAGTCACGCCTCAGAGAATTACAGCTCATTCTACTAGATCAGGGGGGGTCATGAGCTCAAGCTAAAGGGTAGTAGATTCAGGATTAATTTGAGGAAGCACTTCTTTACAGAAAGAGTGATTGATTTATGGAATAAACTTCCTCAAGAGGTAGTAGCAACAAACACTGTGGGGGACTTTAAAAATGCATGGGACAAGCATAGGGCTATCCTACGAACTAGATACGTTTATACTGTTAGGTAAGGTCGGGCAGACTTGCTGGGCCTATGGCTCTTATCTGCCGTCAATATCTATGTTTCTATGTTTCTATCAGTTTCCACTTCTTGGACTTTTAAGAATGAAGCTTCAGTTGATCAGATTTGTAAAGCAGCAACTTGGTCTTCTTTGCATACATTTACTACATTCTACCATTTTGATGTATTTGCTTCTTCGGAAGCAGTTTTTGGCAGAAAAGTTCTTCAGGCAGCTGTTTCAGTTTGATTCTTCTGCTTATGATTTAAGTTTTTCCTTTTATTTATGAGAATGAACTTATATTTGGGTTGGGGATTAATTTTTTTCAGCGAAATGGCTGTTTTTATTTTATCCCTCCCTCTCTAGTGACTCATGCGTGGAGTTCTTCTTCTTGGGTATTGCTATCCCATACGTCACTAGCTCATGGACTCTTGCCAATTACATGAAAGAAAACATAATTTATGTAAGAACTTACTTACCTGATAAATTAATTTCTTTCATATTGGCAAGAGTCCATGAGGCCCACCACTTTTTTTTATGGTGTTTATGATTTTTTTGTCTAAAGCACAATTATTTCCAAATTCCTTTGTTGATGCTTTTTACTCCTTTCTTTTTTTTTTTTTTTTTATAATATTTTTATTGAGGTCGAAGTTTTGGCATACAAGTATAAGAGTATGACAATACATGTTAGTGTTCCAAAAGGCATTTCACACAAATTACATATTAAAAGAGAGAAAAAACATATGCCATTAACAATGTCCACCAAATCGGAGTGCATGAGATAGATTGCAATAAAAAAGGACATACAACCAAGTACATCACACAGATTACATAGTATGTAAGTATATGCAAATAATGTCTGCTATATCTAAAGGCATAATAAAGGTTTCAAGTTAATAGTTTGCAAGCAGCAAATAATGTCTATCTGTATGGCAAAAAACTCTGACAAGGAACAGTTGCTATAGAAAAAAAAGCAAAACTATATATATATATATATATATATAAAAAAAAAAAAAGCACATGCCAATACCTATTTAAGCCTTCTATATTGATCAAGAGGCCACTCTTGGACCTCCACCTTCATAGGGTGATGGGATTGACAGAAGACTAAATGGAAAGGAGGAGACCACTTGTGGATCTCATTAATTGGACCTCAGAGTTTTATTTTATTATTTTACTATATGTTTCAAATAAAGAGGGGGGCAAAGCAGAGGTCTATCTAGCAGTGATGGTCTACCAGGGGGTTCCCACTGTTAGTAGAGTGGCTGCAAATCAGATTAAAGATATCAATTCAGCTCCACAATGAGTATTCAGATTATTTAGCGTATACAAAAATTCAAAGGGAAGCATAGCTTTGGTATCTATAGAAATTTATACATATGGCTTACTTAGAGTATAATGACAGGCTACATTTTCTTAAGGGTTATGCTGAGCTAAAATAAAAGTGAGAAAGGCCCAGACTGGCTCCAAGTCCTATAATGGAAGTAATCTGGGACTTGTTTATTGTGAATAGTGATAAGCCAGCTATCACATTCATGAGGTCTATAATAAAGTCTCCCACTTAGTGTTCTATAGTTTTAAAAGACCGCCGCCCCGGCCGCAGACAGCAAGTCCTCAAAACATCACAAGGGAGGGCAGGGAACAACACTCCTAAGGGTACGTGGAGGAATTGGGATAGAATATTGCTTGCGTGAGGTTGTTACATCTAGATTAGAGAAAGCATTAATGTTTGCCCTAATGGTACATAGCAGGAAAACATGCAACATCTAAGATAAGTGTGCACCAAAAGCAGGTATAGAGCTACAATTGTGTCTTACAAAGGCAGTTATTTTAAATGGTGGCTTAAAGCACTATTTAACAAGTGCATGGGAGGTATAGGTATACATTATCTATTATTAGCACATAAAATATAAAGATAGAAAAACCTGAAAACATGAGTACATGAAAGTGTCCCCAGAAACATATAGGAAAGTCCATATAGCTTCGAGTGTCCAATTAAATAGCAAACCGTGGGGGGCTCGCTACCATAATCTGCTCATATGAGAAGTAGCAGCCTACACCAGACCTCAAAACAAAGCAATAATACCGGGCTGATTAAGCAAATGAAACATGAAAATATCCCTCAATGCATGCATGAAAGGTTATGTAACTTTGAGTGTCTAAATAAAAAGTGAGCTGTGGGGGGTTTACCATCGCAATCCTTTTGCATGAGAACTGTTAACCCACGCCAGACCTCCACTCGGCAATGTAGGGTTGAAAATACTGAGGGCAGCAATGAGAACCCAAGTGTGCTTGCCTCTGCAATTCGATGTGATTCTCCATGCAGAGCCACCACAGACAGGAGCCGCTCCATGTAATTTTTTCAGCACGGGGTGAGATGATAAGTAAACCTCCCAGAGTCGGCGTGGCGATCTGCTGTATCGCAGTAGTCGGGCGTGGGGTGTCAGATAGACATTCTTGGCTCCCCTGGGCAGACAGGCAAGGAATCTTCATGAGAGATGAGGATAAAGCGGTAAGCATCTGAGTTGGTGCGGTTGAGCTTGCTACTGTTGTATGCACTCTGCGTTCAGAAACGATTAATGTAAGGGCTTTCTCAGTCTCACGGTGGTCTGTTTGAGGCAGCACTCCCCACGATACGCTACCGGACCTCTCACCCTCTACAGCGGGGACCAGCTTAGGCTCTGGGTTGGTGTCTGGGTCTGCGTGATTCTGTGTAGTCGTGCCGACTCCATTTCCCCAGGTTGTAGCAAGTTCATGCTCAAGCAGCTCAAAGTGTTTACTCAGTAGGGCAGCAATCTTGTTTAGTAAGATACCTTCCATGGGATCCATCCGGCACTTCTGATGAATTAATCCCCGTATGGTATGTGAAGAATCAGTACTTATCTTAAGCACTGCGTAACGACAAAGGCCCTAGGGCGCTCTGCCGGGGGGTTAGATGAAAGGCCGTAACCTTGCTAGATCTCCGGTTAATTATAGCGGACCTCCAGGGTAGAAATATTGACTGCTAAATGATGGGCTTCTTTAGTTGTATCGCTTACAAGGTGTTTGCCCAAGCGATGGTGAGTTCAAAGGTTGGTTTAAGATAGATTAGTCCAGAGCCCTTTAGGAGCTAATAATTATGCGACCTATCATGGCCGCCGCCCGGAAGTTCCCCTACTCCTTTCTTTATCACCCCACTACTTGACTATTCGTTAAACTGAATTGTAGGTGTGGTGAGGGGTGTATTTATAGGCATTTTGAGGTTTGGGAAACTTTGCCCCTCCTGGTAGGATTGTATATCCCTAACGTCACTAGATCATGGACTCTTGTCAATATGAAAGAAATGAATTTATCAAGTAAGTTCTTACATAAATTATGTGTCCTGTCACGCCTTCTAAGCTGTTCTCCTGCCGGATGGCCAGATTGTAGGTAAGTGCCTTTTGTCTTCTTGGTATGGTAGTCTTTGCAGTTCATTAGGTTGAGCTGCAGCATTTTTGGGACTTACTGTATGTATCCTTTATAAGGATATTGATAGGCAGGGAGCAGGCACTTATGTGTAACCATTGAGAAGTACGCTGTTTTAGAAGCAGCCCAGTCTCCACAGTTAAAGAGGTGCACTGTCGTTTTGCAAATTTATGTTTAAACACTGTCGTGATTATGGGCTGAGAATGTTAAATGCACTTTGAGAAGGCTGATTAATGTTTTTTTCATGGACCGCCATGCCCTCTAGAAGAATGCTATATTCTTCTGGGGCTAACAGTCTTCTGGGAAGGATGCTGTAATATTGCAGTGAGTGTTTAGAAGCGCGCACTTCTATGTGGCGCAGTTTCTTGTTGACGAGTCACGTGACCCGCTTCCCCGCTTTAGTCTCAGATTGTTCAGCTAGCGGAGTGGCGACAGGAGAACTGCTGTGCTTCCTTGGCAATTATTTTACGATCAAGTTTTAACACTTCAGTCGTCTGAGGTGTAGGGATAA
The DNA here is from genome assembly GCF_027579735.1 of Bombina bombina. NCBI lineage: Eukaryota > Metazoa > Chordata > Amphibia > Anura > Bombinatoridae > Bombina > Bombina bombina. Next base: position 1,035,406,948 of record NC_069504.1, on the reverse strand, counting down.
TTATTTGTCTGTTTGCCTAGCTTAGTCAAGTGTGGCAGTGCTAGTCTTTTTCTCAGAAGCCCTATCAGTGTTTTTTTTTTAATTTAAAGTGAAAGTACAAAACATATTTACATATTTTCATATTAAAAGGTTAAAATAAAAGAATTGTATTTTTCTCTTTATGCTGCATAAAGGACATGGTAGTCTCTGTGTTTTGTTATTTATGTTATGTATTGAAGCACCAATTGTTGTATGCAATTCTGTGCTGCTTGCTTAGCTAGAACTTTCTCATGTAGAGAGAGGTTCTTGACCACTGAACCCGTTGTCTCTCAGGTTGATGCTGTTCAGGCAAAATGCCACAGCTTTCTCCTCAAACGTCCCAAGCCTCGATGGTGCCCCATGCAGTGCCCTGCTGTTCCTCTCAATCTCCTGGATGAGAAATTGCTGCACAGGTATCTTCAGTGGTATCTGTGGCTTTATCTGCTTTTTCTATGTTAAAGAGAAAATGCAAGAGGAAAATTAGAGATTCAGATAGCAAGGTTTCTGTTCCATTTGCTGCTACTCAGGTTGTCCTCCCTCATAAGTCTGATGAGGAGGCTACGTTGGTAGCTTCTGAGGGTGAATACTCAGATTTGGACAGTTTAATTCCTTCATCTGATGCTGAAGAAGTATCCTTCAGATTTTAGCTTGAACACCTTTTGTATTGTTAAAGTAGGTTTTGGCTACTTTGAACGATTTCGATATTCTTGTTATTTTCAACCCTAGGAAGTATAGAAAATTTAACAAATTCTATGATGTTCCTTCTTTGGTGGAAGTGTTTCTAGACTGTACCACAGAGATTATTCACAGGAATAAGGCTAGCCTGGGACCTTTCTCCTCATCTCACGTCTTTAAAAAGATGTTTCCTATCGCTGACTCTATTTAAGATAGCGTGGACGGGGCCTTTAGTAGAGGGAGCCTTTTCTACTCTGGCTAAGAGAACTAAGATTCTTATAGAGGATAGCTGCTCTTTTAGGATCTCACGGTCAAGAAGCGGGTGGCTTATTTGATGAAGATCTATGTTAAACTCAAGACCTTCAAGGGCAACCTACAGTTTGTTTTGCCACTGTGTCAATCTTATTGGTGTAATACCTTGTCTGATTCAAGTTTGGTAGAGACTCCTTTGGAGGAGATACAAGACAGAATTAAGGCTCTCAAGCTAGCCAATTCCTTTATTTCTGATGCTAGTTTTTAAACTGGGAGCCAAGATATCTGGCTTTGCTGTGCTAGCTGTAGGCTAACATCTTGGTCAGATGATTTTACCTCTAAGTCCAAGCTTCTGGCGCTTCCTTAGAAGGGTAGGACCTTGTTTAGACCTGGTCTGGCAGAAATTATTTCGGATATTTCTGGTGGAAAAGGGTCTTTTCTACCACAAGTCAAGCAGAATAGACTAAAAACCCAATCAGTCTTGGACCAGGGGGAAGCAGTCTAAGAAACCTGCAGCTGAGTCTGAATCAGCATGTTGGCTTGCCCCAATCCGGGATTGGATATGATTACGAGATGTCTCAGATCCTTGGGATAGTATTTTTTAAATAGAATTCAAATGTTTTCCTCCCAGGGGCAGATTTCTCCTCTCAAGATTATCTGCAGTCCAAGTAAGAAGAAAGGCATTCTTGAACTGTGTTCAAGACATTCCTTCCAGGGAATTAAATTTCCAGTTCCAGTAAGTGAACAGGGCCTAGGATTCTATTCAACAAGTTTATCAGAGTACTGTCCTTCAAAATGAAATCCATTCATCCTTTTGTTCTAGAGGGTCTGTTCATGATGAACATAGACCTGAAGGATGCGTATCTTCATGTTCCCATCCACAGTGATCATCACAAGTTCCTGAGATTCACCTTTCTTCTCAAACTCTTTCAGTTTGTGGTCCTTCTGTTTGGCCTTGCCACAGTTCCCAGAATTTTCTCAAATATTCTGGGGGTGTAACATATGCCTGCCAGATATCAATGTGCCTTTAAGACTGCCTTCCCTGCTACTGACAATCATAGTGTTTGGGGAGTATCTGCATTCAACTTACCTGCCTAATTAATTAATCATTCATGCACCTGATTCCCTCAGCCTCTTTTTAAACCATCTCAGGCCTAATGTGCATTGCATTCGCTTTAAAGTTTTGTTCCAGAACAACTGAGGTCTATGACTGTTCCGTGAAAAATTAAATTATAAGCGCTAGAGATGAAAAACCCAGCTTAACTATTGAATTCCCCTCCAGGAAAACAGGAAAAGTGAGAGCAAAAGAACAAGTGATAGTTAAGCGCTAAAAGCAAGGGTTTAAGAAGAGGACTGTTATCTAAATAGATAAAGCAATGTGACGGCGTGTGGTGTGGATGTAAAACCTAATATTAGGAAAAATGGCGAGTGCTGTGTAGATAATCAATACTAAAAATTATGTAGACAATAGCAAAATATATATATTGAAGTGGGCAGAGATATAATATAGTCAACTAGAAGATAAAAAGATGCAAAGTATGGGGCGGAGCCAAGCCGTGCAGGAACATGGCTGTACAGTAACAGAGCTCCGTATCAGCCTTCACTTTTAGCCTTATATAACTGGTCAGGAAATGAAATTAGAGGGACAGGACTGACCCCGGAGGACAAACTTTTAATGGGTCAATAACCTTTCGGTTCCATATTACAGAGTGAGGCACTTTGAACCAGCCCAGATCGATACTCACGGAGCGGCGCCATTGCTGATACTCCGTGATACTCATCAGACCACCTGGCGCCCTCCTTGCTGGCTTGCAGACACCCACCTCACATCACCCGAAACTACCCCTTTCATCACCTGAGGCAGTTGGCGACTACCGGGCTCTCCTGGCCCGCACGGGAACAGAAAGCGCCACATAACGAGTGTCACGTGGGTGCGGAGTTTGCCGGGATCTCCACACAAGAATCACCTATCCTTCAGGCAGTAGTGATTGAGACCCACAGGAGCATACCTGCTTGGACACCCGGTACATCTCTCCCAACCGATCCGCACTGCTTTCTCCAGTGCCCCACGCTACACACGTGGCAGAATTGCGGGTCAGGACTGACAGGCCGGGACGGAGGCTCAGCCTTTCTAGGCTTAGGTAACAACTCTCTGCTTCTCCTTGCCATTATACCTAGGCCCATGCTGAGTGCAACACTTCCTTACTCGCTGAACATATATTTATAGCTAACAGATGATTTTGGGGATCCGTTCTCAAAACTACTAAACTCCGGTCACTGCTCCTTACGCTTTTATTTGAACAAATTTAACTTCCAGTTAACCCTTCACCTAAACTAACTCATTCGCACAGAACTCTCTAAATTACCTTCATCGGGCAACCACAGACAGTGCCCCTTCACCATTACAAACCAATGATGACCCCCAAGAAAGGACAAAGACAGGACAAAGCTACTAAAAACCCGCCTCAGACCCCATCTGTATCCTCCTTTTTCCATCCAACTGACACTGCACCTATAACCCCTGGGGTGGCCCCTGATCCCATGAGCTCCTCGTGCCCAACGGAATCACTAAATCCACATCATGATTCCCTCCAGGCTATTCAGATTAAGCTTGCCTCTCTACCTTCTAAATCTGATCTAGAGTCACTAAAGTCCTTTATCAAAGAAGAAATGCGTGATCTTAAGAGGGATTTAAATGAGATGGGTGCACGCATGGAGTACTTGGAAGAGGGCCAGGAAACCTTAAACACTCTAGTCAGTGCCAACACGCAACAAATTTCAATTCAGGACTCTATGGTGCAGTCACTCCAGGACAAGGTGGAAGACCTGGACAATCGGGGTCGCAGAAACAATTTGCGAATCCGCGGCATCCCAGAGGGGGTTCCTCAGGATCAACTCAAACCCTACATAGTAGGCCTGTTCCAGTTTCTCTCTCCTACTTCTTCACCATTGCTCCTCGAAGATATTGATAGGGCTCACAGAGCTTTACGCCCTCTCCCCAGGCCACCATTACCACCACGAGATGTAATTGTCAGATTTCTTCGTTTCAACACTAAAGACATTATTTGGCAAGCAGCAAGAACACGACAATCCCTACAATATCAAGGCGACACACTTCAGATCTACCAAGACCTTAGTCCCCTGACAATTCAGAGGCGCAAGGAAATTAAATTCATAACTAGCACCCTTCAGGAACGAGGCATTAGATATCGCTGGGGCTTCCCCTTTAGCCTCATAATTAACCACGATGGTTCACAATTTACCTACAAGAACTTTGGCGACCTTGAAAGCCTCTCTAGATTTTTGAACATCACCCTTCGACCCCCAGCAGAAGCTAACATTCTACCCCCCCTTGTGTCCTCGGAACCTGGACCATCACGTCCAATGGAGCAGAGACCACAGTGGCAGAGAGTCCAGCCTAAAAGAAGAAAGACAGATGAAGCTGTAGCAAGGGTTGATACTCCTCCGACCTGATTGCCCTTCTTTTCCCTACTCTATCAGCTACAAGGACAATGAACTTCTCCTGTATCTTCCCGGAATTCCGGCCCAAATAGAAGCAGGAAAGTTGGACCCGCTTGGGTAATGTACTGCTCTTTGTTGTGTTATATGTTGCTATTTTCTTCTAGGTTACCACAGTAATTTTTTCTTCTCAGACTTATTATTTATCAGGACACGTCATGAACACTGGAACTCTATTCTACCCTTTTTAAAGGGTTACAAAATGCCTTTACCAACCATAAGGCATGTCTGAGAACTATTCACACGTATTAGTTTAGCCCAGTGACTAGTAACCGGGGGAGGACCCCCAATACACCCTTATTAAACGAGTTATATGGTTGACCTGTTAACTATCTGTTATGTTTATGAACCTTTCACGTGTTTTATATATCCTGACACGAAATTGAGTAACCCAACTAAGATACAGTACCCCCTGATATAGAATGTGCTGAATAATATCTTCACGACGGATTTCTGTCAGCCTAATTATAGCTATTGCCCAAAGCTATAACATTTATATTCTTAAACAGTTGCGCTTATTTTATGTTCATACATTGTTAACATGTTTTATGTACTGCCGTATATTAAGCCATACTCTTGTGTTACACCTTCTCACAATTGACACTTACAGGGGTGTTTATACTTACTTATTCTTATTAACCTATGTTGCAAATAACCCGATTCAGTTATAAACTCCAATACCTACTTTATACTGTAACTAAGGCAATGTTATGGACCACTGCATCCAGCGGTCACCTAACCTACTCAGCTTATTATGTTTTAAAGTTGCAAGTTCTTACCCATGCTAACATTGCATCATTGTTATAATAGATATATGCTTAAGGTTCAAATGTTCAATACTTGGCCCCTCCCCTAGATATACTTAAAATATAATCTCAAGGGATAACTAAATAATTATATAGCCCAGGGTTTGGACTTATAGTCCCCAATTACGTACCCCTTGTTTATACTGTCTTGGCGCTACTTCACTAAGTATCCCTTTTGTCTTTGCAACAGATAATAATCTTAACCCTAACCTCCCCATCCACCTGCCCTAAAACAACTTACTACCTTTCTCATTGATCCCTCTGATCGCCTATTTGACGACTTCATTGCCTATCTGCCCCTCCAAATACTAATTACCAAATATTTACCCTCTGTAATACCACAGCTGGTGATCCTATTTAGTTTCAGTCCGCTCTAGCACTCATCTCATGCCTTTACTATACGTTGGCTTGTTTTCTGGGGTGGTTCCCCCTCTAGATGGTATTTTCTCATCAATTCATTAGATTTGGTTTCCTGTTGAGATACATGCTATCTAGTTCATTCCTCCGTCCTGACCCCATATGTATACAATATAACCTAAGAGTATGATAGGCGATATTCTCCCCCCCATTAGTAAGGTGTATTTTGGAATGTTCCCTACACTTTTTACTATTGTTACTATTGAAATGATGTTTTCGACATTTTCTTATGTTTTCTCCCAATTCTTGGTTTATTGTTATTATGTATGTCCTTTTCTTTTTACCTTTCCTCCCTCCCTCCTTCCTTGTCCAGCCTCGGGAGTCATACTCCTAATTTTGACACATTGCGGTATACAATCGCATATATTAGCTGACCTTTTTCAATCCCCCGCTAATGAATAGTTTACTATCCAAAATTAAATTTCTATCCCATAACACTAAAGGCCTCAATAGCCCACATAAGCGATCAATGGCCCTAAGAGACTATAGGAGACATAAAGGAGACATTATCTTTATTCAAGAAACCCATTATAGAAGAGGACGTGAACCTAAGGCTAGCTTTCTTAAATTTGGACAAAGTTTCTTCTCCTCTAATACCACTAAACATAACGGAGTTGGAATCTTGATTGGTAGAGGCCTACCCTTCGTTGTTTCCTCCTCTTATAAAGATAAGGAAGGAAGATACCTGATCTTGGTGGGACACCTATATCATAAACCACTGACACTGGTCAATGTTTACTCCCCTAACGTGGACCAAGCTCCCTTTTTCCGCCAACTCAGTAATAAAATCCTAGATGTAGCTAGAGGAAGCCTTATTGTGGGGGGTGATTTTAATGTAGCTTTAGACCCAGAACTCGACTGCTCCACGGGCATGTCCTCTATACCACATAAAACTTTAAAACAGATTAAACATTCCCTCTCATGCTTAGCAATACACGACACTTGGCGCCTCCAACATCCAAACGATAAAGACTTTACCTTTTTTTCAAATCCCCATCAACTATACACTAGAATAGATTACTTCTTTGCTGATGTCTCCAGTCTATCTTCGATCGCTCAGACCCAAATAAACCCAATAACTTGGTCGGACCACGCCATCATTAGTTGCCAGCTTTTCTGGCGCCCCTTTGACCCGTCCACTTCTCGTTGGAGACTTGACGACTCCCTACTCAGAGACCCCCAGACGTTCATCCAGGTCCAAAAGGCTCTGACTGACTACTTTCACATAAATGACACTCCTGAAACTCACATACACAACATATGGAACGCCCACAAATGCGTTATCCGAGGGGAGCTGATAGCTCTTCGTGCAGCGAAACGGAAACAACAGACTGAATACCTTAGCTCCCTCCTGGATGACATTCAAAAATTACAAGACCTACATAAGGTTCACCCCACCAGTTCTTCTTTGAATGACAGTTTAACCCACAAAAGAGATCAACTTTGCACGTTTTTGGGCATAGAGACCAAGAACAAGGCCCTATACCTTAGAAAAGTTTATTACGAAGGGGCAAATAAACAAGGCAGGATACTAGCCCGTCAGCTCAGGAAACAGGTAAATAAACGATATATAATGGAAATCCGCGATTCTAGAGGCACCAGACATACTACCTCTAGGGATATCACTCAAGCATTTAGGGATTACTACGATACCCTCTATAACATACGAAGAGGCTCCTCTGACCCCCCTCCTACAGACATAACAGACTATCTTGGAAACCTTGGCCTTCCCAATCTATATGAAGAACAAAGGGACGAATTAGACGCTCCATTCTCAGAGGAGGAGCTATCATATGCTATCTCTTCTCTCACACCTGGGAAAGCTCCCGGTCCCGATGGCTTTGGAACTTCATATTACACTCTATTTCAGGCAACACTATCCCCCTATTTACTAAAATATTTTCACAGCATAGACGAGATGGGTTCTTTCTCCCCGTCCTCACTGCAAGCTCATATCACTGTGATTCCTAAACCTAACAAGCCACCTGACCTTATAACTAATTATCGCCCTATTTCACTTATTAATACTGATCTTAAAATTTTCGCCAAATTGATTACAATCTGCCTCAACAAGCTCCTCCCCTCCCTTATTCATAATGATCAAGTCGGATTTGTCCCTGGGCGGGAGGCTAGGGACAGTACGACACGCAATATCCATCTACTCTGGCACGTGTCCAACAAATCTATCCCCACCACGTTTATATCCACTGACGCTGAGAAAGCGTTTGACCGAGTTAACTGGTCTTATTTGAGAGCTACCCTTCACGCCTTCGGTCTTGGCCAAAAAACCCTAAAACGTATATTTGCCCTATATTCCTCACCCAGTGCCCGTATTCTCGTAAATGGCTCCCTATCTCCACCGATTGAAATCACAAATGGAACACGACAAGGTTGCCCCCTCTCCCCCTTGTTATTTGCCCTATTTATTGAAACCTTGGCAGTTAGGATTAGGAATGCTTCCGAAATTCAGGGTATCACAGTAGGGAAAGATATATATAAGATTTCTCTATTTGCTGATGACATTCTGTTCTCTTTGACTGAACCCGCAACTTCCATACCCCTACTTTTATCAGAATTATCCCTTTTTAACAAGCTCACAGATTTTTTAATTAATCAAAATAAATCCGAAATATTGGCCCTCGGTCTCTCTGACCAATCTATAAACCTTATTAAAAATAGTTGTCCTCTGAGGTGGTGCTCAAAAGTACTTAAATACCTAGGAATCTATCTATCCCAGTCTTATGACGACTTATTCCAAACTAACTACATTCCTATTAAAATGGCGATAATGCGAGACCTCTCCTCCTGGAGTTCCAGAAAGCTCTCCTGGTTGGGCAGGGTCAACACCATAAAAATGAATATCTTTCCAAGGTTGCTCTACATCATGGGAGCGGTTCCGGTGGCCCTGCCTCCTAGGTACCTCGCTCAAATACAAAACTTAATTAACTCCTTTGTGTGGAGCAGAAAACCGCCTAGAATAAATAAAACCACCATGCTACTACCACGAGAACATGGTGGGCTGGGTCTGCCCGACTTGGAGAGATACGGAATGTCCATTCACTTACAAAGAATCTTAGACTGGAGAGTGGGCGCGGCGCAGAGGAGGTGGGTTCATCTGGAGGGACAGTTAAGTCCCGATCTCCCACTAACTTCTACATGCTGGAGCCCCAACTTCCGCGAGAAATCTAAATCGCTGACGAATCCCATTACAAAGGAGACTTTTGCTCAGTGGTACGGTATCTCTTGCCGCCACCCCTGCTTATCCTCCAGCCCAGGTCCCTTGACTTCTCTTAGACATAACTCTGATTTTACAATAAATCTCCTACAAACACCATTACTTAACACCTCGACTGAGGATGATATCCTATTGCATGACGTTACTATCAATGAATCTATATGCACTCAATCACAATTAATAGATAAGGGCTATGAATGGGCACGCAACTGGTTCTCTTACAGAAGACTCCACAACTACATTACCACACATAAACACAGAAATAACATGACTCGTCCCCCAACTAATATTGAAAAACTATACCTCCTAACCTCACCAGTTAAACACTCTTTATCTGCTATATACAAAATTTTAACCCAACCCCCACCTGGTAATCTACCATACTCTATAGACATGTGGGAGAGGGAGCTGGGCGTAATTATCCTACCACAGATAGCTGCTAACATATTTATCAACACCAAAAAATCTTCCACGTCAGCTTCCATCCTAGAAACCAATTACAAAATACTACACTGTTGGTATCTAACTCCACGTAAATTATATCGTCTATACCCCAGTACTCAAAATAAATGTTGGAGATGTGGCCACGTGGGAAGTGGCATGGGACACATGTGGTGGTGGTGCTCACAGCTAAACCACCTCTGGTATGAGATAATAGATGTGGTTGGAATCATCTTGCATGTTTCCCTACCACCTGACCCCCTCATTTGGTTACTTAATGGACCGGTTAGGCTCCCATTTAAATCTCTCCTCCCACTATTTCGAATATTTACTAATAGCATGAAAGTCCTGATCGCTAGACACTGGAAATTAAGAGATGTTCCCACCCTGGGAATGTGGAGGGCTAAGGTTACCGAGCTTCTAGAGTTAGAAGAATATTCTGCATATAAGAGAGGTAGCACTGATACCTTTATAACCATACAAGCGATATGGGACGAATACCTCAAATCACAGAGATCTAATTAAAATAATATCATTGATTATTATTCTTCCCATGAAATAATAAAACCCTATTTCCTTTTTATTATAATCCCGAGGCTGGACAATTCCCTGGACAATTCCCTAGAATTCCCTAGTATTCCCTTTCCCCCTTTCCCCTTTTCCTAATATTACGGATATATCTAGTTTACACCCTTGTATGTATATAACACTGTAAATGCTTGGATCTGCATTTCCCCATAACATCCCTACTTTATCATTATCTATTGCAATGTACCTGTATGATGTTGGATGTGTATTGATTCAATCTAATAAAAGAATTTGACTAAAAAGATGCAAAGTATGTATAAATATAGATACAATTTATTAAAACAAAGGTCTAAAACAATATGTCGAATAGTAAGCAAATATTAAAACAAATGTATCTAAAAATGCAGGGACGTCTCCCTTATTCGTTACTGATAGTAACGGTTGATAAAAAGAACTGATTTCAGTATATAGTACTTGCGTTTTCAAAGTGCTGTTAGCAACAGTGGAGCAATAATGTGTCTCATTTGATGTCCAGTATAGAAGCAAAAGGTAACTGTCGGGTAGAGGCTGCGTTGTGTACGGCTTGGCGTTACCAGATAATACTAAATGCGCCTTTTATGTGGCTCCTACGTGACTGGTATGACGTCACTGATGCCGGTAACGTACGGCGTTTCTGTAGTAGCCCCTATTCCGCAAAGAATGTGGAAGTCGTGGGGGAATAAAATGTAATACTTGGCGATCAAAACAAATGACTTAATTCTTCCTTATATAACAATAAGGATAGGTGATCCTCAGATTGTGTAGGCTGTGCAGTCGCGATGTAGCGACTAAAAACACGGTTTGTTTCCTGTGGTTGCTAGTAGCAACTGGTGGGTCCTTAAATGTAGAAACTTGGCGGTCGTTTAGAACGACTAATTTAGACAAGTATATCTTTGCGGTCGTTTCAGAACGACTAGAGTTCTTTGGTTAGAGAAACTTGGTGGTCGCTATGTAGCGACTAGGAGATCTTTTCTTTGCGGTCGTTAGTAACGACTCAGGTGTTCCTATATTCATGTGACCAGGCACAGAACATAGGGTAGAACGTCCTCCAAAGTACAATAATGTGAATAAACAAAGGCTAATAAACAAATAGCACAGTGTCTTAGTCAACGCGTTTCGCCCGCGGGCTTTATCAAGACATGTTATTCTGTGCTAACATAAGAGTATTTGAATGCTTACATCTATTTTCATTGGTTAAACAATTAATCAATTAAAGGTGGAATATACTAGTGAGAGTGATTCATAGTAAAGGTGGAAATGCTATAGACTAACATGAGTCTCCGAGTGGAAATAAGTGCACTCATTATAAGAGAAAAGATATATATCCAAAAGTTTGTTAACAACGTACTTAGGTATTGTTTTCAAGGATGGGCTTGTATTATAGAAGAATAATAGAGAGAGAGTCTGAGTAAAAATAAAAATAAAATTAAAAATGACTATGGGAGAAGGGATATATATAATATATCTAAAATATATATTAATATTATGCATGAGAAAGAATGAGAGAAGACATATATATATATATACATATGTGAGGGGTATCTGGCTTATAGGAAAGGGGTGATATCTAATTCTGAATTTAGCCCTGTGGGATGTAATATGTCCATATTATATATCATTTTGGCTTCTAGTTTCAATAGTTGGTTTTCTAGGTTACCCCCTCTCCAGTTTAGTTTTACTTTAGCTAGGCCCCAGAATTTGAAGTGTTTCAGATTGTTATGATGAATTTCCCTGAAATGTGAATACAAGTGTGTATCAAGATTCCCTCTATCTATACAGGAGAGGTGTTCCCTAATTCTTTCGCGGAGGGTCCTAGTTGTTTCTCCGATGTAATATTTCTTGCAAGAACACTCAATGATATAAACCACTCCTTTGTCCTGACATCTTATGGTGTCCTCTATTTTGCATTTAAAGCTATTGACCTCAATTTCTTTCTTTTTGCAACTGTATTTACAAGAGCGGCACCCAAAGCATGGAAAGAAGCCAGATAGTTTTTTCCCTTCTAAGTTTACCTCATGACTCTTTCTTGTCAGGGGTTTTAGCTCACTTTGTGCCAGTTTATTCTTTAAGTTTTGTGCTCTTCTATAAATTATTCTAGGCTGTGTTGGTACTTTCTCTCCTATTATTGGGTCTGCTTGTACTAGGTGCCAGTGTTTTGTTAGAATTTTTTTAATTAAGTTATTGTTGCAATTGTAATTTGTAATAAACAATACATCTATTGTATTTGGTTTTTCTTCATAGTTTAGGGTCGGTTTATCTTTATTCTTATATGTGAGAAGTGTTTTTCTGTCTATTTTATCCACCTCTTCCTTTGCCGAATTGATAATTTTCTCATCATACCCTCTTTCTCTAAATTTGGTTTCTAGAATGGTTATTTGTTTCTCATAGTCTGTCTGTCTCGAGCAATTTCTTTTTATCCTTAAGTATTGCCCTTTAGGGATGTTGTTCTTCCACCTCTCCAGGTGACAGCTGTTGTAATGTACAAAATTATTGGCATCTACTTTCTTGAAATGTGTAGTGGTGACGATTTCATCGTCTATTACTTCAATTTCGAGGTCAAGAAAAATGGCTTTATTTTTGCTGTATGTGTATGTAAAATTGATGTTTCTATCATTTTTATTCATATCATCACAGATCTCTATTAGTTCAGATTCTTCCCCTTTCCATACGAATATAATATCATCTATGTACCTTTTATATAGTACAAGAGATTTGCACCCAGCCTATGCTGAGGGAAGAAAGATTCCTCCCAGTTTCCCATAAAGAGATTAGCATAGCTGGGTGCAAATCTTGTACCCATTGCAGTTCCATTTTCTTGTAAGTAAAATTTCTCATTAAATGAGAAATAATTCTGATTCAGAATAAATTGAATGCCCTCTAGTAAAAAATAATCTCTCTGTTCTTTTATCAATGTATCATCTTTCTCCAGAAAAGTTTTAACAGCTTGGATACCAAATTCATGATTTATGATTGTATATAGCGACGTGACATCGCATGTCACTAGTGTGTAATTTGGTTCCCATTTTAGATTGTGTAATATTTGTAAAATTTCTGTTGTATCTCTTAAATAGGAGGGTAATTTCTTAACATAAAACTGGAGAAACTCATATAGATATTGGGATAATCTATGTGTCTTATTTCTTTGTTTGTATTATCATTATTTTTAGTTGTTTCTAAGTTGTAATCGTCTTTATCTCTATTCAATTTTCTCCATTTCACCTCCTGGAGTTCATTATTTAAAGTAGTTAAATTACTAATGATTTCCCTTTGTTTGTTTCTAAATTCTTGGTGATATTTTTTATCTAGTAATTTTATTTTAAGTGCAGTGATGTTTTTCTCTATAGTGTCTAATGAGATTTCTCGTGATTTTTTAAAAATGGTTAAAAATGTCAGTGATGCTGTTTCAAGTGCCTCATCCCATTCATTTTGTAAGGTTTCTATTAATTCAAATGTACAGTTCTTTTTTAATCTAAAACCTCTCGGTATAATTTTCATTGCAATGTATTTATCCAAAAAATTGAGTTCTGTTTTTTGTTTGAGCTCACTTGTTAAATGTTTTTCCAATTCTACCACAATAGTGTTTAAATCAAAGTGTTCAGTGTGTGTATCATAGTTTTCTTTTTCAAAGATTTCTTTGAGGGTTTTTTCCCTCCACATAAAAATGTCATCCTCCATTCTTAAACTGCTTATAATCCGGTGATACAAATCACCTTAGAGGAGAAATCAGTGCAGTGAAAAATTAAATTATAAGCGCTAGAGATGAAAAACCCAGCTTAACTATTGAATTCCCCTCCAGGAAAACAGGAAAAGTGAGAGCAAAAGAACAAGTGATAGTTAAGCGCTAAAAGCAAGGGTTTAAGAAGAGGACTGTTATCTAAATAGATAAAGCAATGTGACGGCGTGTGGCGTGGATGTAAAACCTAATATTAGGAAAAATGGCGAGTGCTGTGTAGATAACCAATACTAAAAATGATGTAGACAATAGCAAAATATATATATATATATATTGAAGTGGGCAGAGATATAATATAGTCAACTAGAAGATAAAAAGATGCAAAGTATGTATAAATATAGATACAATTTATTAAAACAAAGGTCTAAAACAATATGTCGAATAGTAAGCAAATATTAAAACAAATGTATCTAAAAATGCAGGGTCGTCTCCCTTATTCGTTACTGATAGTAACAGTTGATAAAAAGAACTGATTTCAGTATATACACTGTGTGCAGAATTATTAGGCAAATGAGTATTTTGACCACATCATCCTCTTTATGCATGTTGTCTTACTCCAAGCTGTATAGGCTCGAAAGCCTACTACCAATTAAGCATATTAGGTGATGTGCATCTCTGTAATGAGAAGGGGTGTGGTCTAATGACATCAAGACCCTATATCAGGTGTGCATAATTATTAGGCAACTTCCTTTCCTTTGGCAAAATGGGTCAAAAGAAGGACTTGACAGGCTCAGAAAAGTCAAAAATAGTGAGATATCTTGCAGAGGGATGCAGCACTCTTAAAATTGCAAAGCTTCTGAAGCGTGATCATTGAACAATCAAGCGTTTCATTCAAAATAGTCAACAGGGTCGCAAGAAGCGTGTGGAAAAACCAAGGCGCAAAATAACTGCCCATGAACTGAGAAAAGTCAAGCGTGCAGCTGCCAAGATGCCACTTGCCACCAGTTTGGCCATATTTCAGAGCTGCAACATCACTGGAGTGCCCAAAAGCACAAGGTGTGCAATACTCAGAGACATGGCCAAGGTAAGAAAGGCTGAAAGACGACCACCACTGAACAAGACACACAAGCTGAAACGTCAAGACTGGGCCAAGAAATATCTCAAGACTGATTTTTCTAAGGTTTTATGGACTGATGAAATGAGAGTGAGTCTTGATGGGCCAGATGGATGGGCCCGTGGCTGGATTGGTAAAGGGCAGAGAGCTCCAGTCCGACTCAGACGCCAGCAAGGTGGAGGTGGAGTACTGGTTTGGGCTGGTATCATCATAGATGAGCTTGTGGAGCCTTTTCGGGTTGAGGATGGAGTCAAGCTCAACTCCCAGTCCTACTGCCAGTTTCTGGAAGACACCTTCTTCAAGCAGTGGTACAGGAAGAAGTCTGCATCCTTCAAGAAAAACATGATTTTCATGCAGGACAATGCTCCATCACACGCGTCCAAGTACTCCACAGCGTGGCTGGCAAGAAAGGGTATAAAAGAAGAAAATCTAATGACATGGCCTCCTTGTTCACCTGATCTGAACCCCATTGAGAACCTGTGGTCCATCATCAAATGTGAGATTTACAAGGAGGGAAAACAGTACACCTCTCTGAACAGTGTCTGGGAGGCTGTGGTTGCTGCTGCACGCAATGTTGATGGTGAACAGATCAAAACACTGACATTGGGGCCTAGTTATCAAGCCGTCAACCTCAAATACGCTGCGTATTCCGCAGCGTATTTGTGGCGAGGCTGATTCGCCTTAGTTATCAAAGGCTCGAGACCGGCAAAAGTAGAATTTTGTGACGTAAACTTCGATCCGCCGGACTCAGTCCGACACAGATCGATTCTTACGTCACTCCAGATGTTCCGCACACAAGTGAGGCACAATCTCACTACTTTTGCTAGTTATCAAAAAACTAGCAGGTACGCTCGGCACTTTTACGGCCCAGCGTACCTGGTTTTCAAAGCGCCAGCCTGGAGGCGGCGGATCCCATAGGAATCAATGGGAGTCTGACCATAGCGAAAGTACAAGTTCGCTGCTGACAGACATCCCATTGATTCCTATGGGAGCTGTCTACACCTAACACCCTAACATGTACCCCGAGTCTAAACACCGCTAATCTGACCCCCCCTACACCGCCGCAACTAAATAAAGTTATTACCCCCTAAACCGCCGCTCCCGGAGCCCACCGCAACTATAATAAATGTATTAACCCCTAAACCGCCGCTCCCTGAACCCGCCGCAACCTATATTAAATGTATTAACCCCTATCCGGCCCCCCCTACACCGTCGCCACCTATAATAAATTTATTAACCCCTATCCTGCCCCCCACTACGCCGCCGCCACTGTAATAAAATTATTAACCCCTAAACCTAAGTCTAACCCTAACCCTAACGCCCCCCTAACTTAAATAATTAATTAAATAAATCTAAATAAATTAACTCTTATTAACTAAATGAATCCTATTTAAAACGAAATACTTACCTTTAAAATAAACCCTAATATAGCTACAATATAATTAATAATTATATTATAGCTATCTTAGGATTTATATTTATTTTACAGGTAACTTTGTATTTATTTTAGCTAGTTAGAATAGTTATTAAATAGTTATTAACTATTTAATAACTACCTAGCTAAAAGAAATACAAAATTACCTGTAAAATAAATCCTAACCTAAGTTACAATTAAACCTAATACTACACTATCATTAAATTAACTAAATAAACTACCTACAAATAACTACAATTAAATACAATTACATAAACTAACTAAAGTACAAAAAATAAAAAAACCTAAGTTACAAAAAATAAAAAAATAAGTTACAAACATGTTAAAAATATTACAACAATTTTAAGCTACTTACACCTAATCTAAGCCCCCTAATAAAATAACAAACCCCCCAAAATAAGAAAAATCCCTACCCTATTCTAAATTAAATAAATTTCAAAGCTCTTTTACCTTACCAGCCCTTAAAAGGGCCATTTGTGGGGGCATGCCCCAAAAAGTTCAGCTCTTTTGCCTGTAAAAGAAAAATACAACCCCCCCAACATTAAAACCCACCACCCACATACCCCTAATCTAACCCAAACCCCCCTTACAAAAACCTAACACTAATCCCCTGAAGATCATCCTACCTTGAGTCGTCTTCACTCAGCCGAGCCACCGATGGAACTGAAGAGGACATCCGGAGCGGAAGAAGTTAATCCTCCAAGCGGCGCTGAAGAAATCTTCCATCCGATGAAGTCATCATCCAGGCGGCGCTGAAGAAGTCTTCGATCCGGCCGATGTCATCTTCAAAGAGGCGCTGAAGAGGTCTTCTATCCGGGCGAAGTCATCTTCCAAGCCGGGTCTTGAATCTTCCTTCCGCCGACGCGGAACCACCTTCTTCACCGACGGACTACGACGAATGACGGCTCCTTTAAGGGACGTCATCCAAGATGGCGTCCCCTCAATTCCGATTGGCTGATAGGATTCTATCAGCCAATCGGAATTAAGGTAGGAAAAATCTGATTGGCTGATGGAATCAGCCAATCAGATTGAGCTCGCATTCTATTGGCTGTTCCGATCAGCCAATAGAATGCGAGCTCAATCTGATTGGCTGATTGGATCAGCCAATCGGATTGAACTTGAATCTGATTGGCTGATTCCATCAGCCAATCAGATTTTCCTACCTTAATTCCGATTGGCTGATAGAATCCTATCAGCCAATCGGAATTGAAGGGACGCCATCTTGGATGACGTCCCTTAAAGGAGCCGTCATTCGTCGTAGTCCGTCGGTGAAGAAGGTGGTTCCGCTTCGGCGGAAGGAAGATTCAAGACCCGGCTTGGAAGATGACTTCGCCCGGATAGAAGACCTCTTCAGCGCCTCTTTGAAGATGACATCGGCCGGATCGAAGACTTCTTCAGCGCCGCCTGGATGATGACTTCATCGGATGGAAGATTTCTTCAGCGCCGCTTGGAGGATTAACTTCTTCCGCTCCGGATGTCCTCTTCAGTTCCATCGGTGGCTCGGCTGAGTGAAGACGACTCAAGGTAGGATGATCTTCAGGGGATTAGTGTTAGGTTTTTGTAAGGGGGGTTTGGGTTAGATTAGGGGTATGTGGGTGGTGGGTTTTAATGTTGGGGGGGGTTGTATTTTTCTTTTACAGGCAAAAGAGCTGAACTTTTTGGGGCATGCCCCCACAAATGGCCCTTTTAAGGGCTGGTAAGGTAAAAGAGCTTTGAAATTTATTTAATTTAGAATAGGGTAGGGATTTTTTTTAATTTTGGGGGGGTTTGTTATTTTATTAGGGGGCTTAGATTAGGTGTAAGTAGCTTAAAATTGTTGTAATATTTTTAACATGTTTGTAACTTAATTTTTTATTTTTTGTAACTTAGCTTTTTTTATTTTTTGTACTTTAGTTAGTTTATGTAATTGTATTTAATTGTAGTTATTTGTAGGTAGTTTATTTAATTAATTTAATGATAGTGTAGTATTAGGTTTAATTGTAACTTAGGTTAGGATTTATTTTACAGGTAATTTTGTATTTCTTTTAGCTAGGTAGTTATTAAATAGTTAATAACTATTTAATAACTATTCTAACTAGCTAAAATAAATACAAAGTTACCTGTAAAATAAATATAAATCCTAAGATAGCTATAATATAATTATTAATTACATTGTAGCTATCTTAGGGTTTATTTTACAGGTAAGTATTTATTTTTAAATAGGAATAATTTATTAAAGTATAGTGTAGTGTTAGGTGTAATTGTAACTTAGGTTAGGATTTATTTCACAGGTACATTTCTCTTTATTTTAGCTAGGTAAGCTATTAAATAGTTAATAACTATTTAATAGCTATTGTACCTGGTTAAAATAAATTGAAAGTTACCTGTAAAATAAATATAAATCCTAAGATAGCTACAATATAATTCTTATTTATATTGTAGCTATATTAGGGTTTATTTTAAAGGTAAGTATTTAGTTTTAAATAGGATTCATTTAGTTAATAAGAGTTAATTTATTTAGATTTATTTAATTAATATTTAAGTTAGGGGGGCGTTAGGGTTAGGGTTAGACTTAGGTTTAGGGGTTAATCATTTTATTACAGTGGCGGCGGCGTAGTGGGGGGCAGGATAGGGGTTAATAAATTTATTATAGGTGGCGACGGTGTAGGGGGGGCAGATTAGGGGTTACTAGGTATAATGTAGGTGGCAGCGGTGTCCGGGAGCGGCGGTTTAGGGGTTAATACATTTATAAGAGTTGCGGCAGGGTCTAGGAGCGGCGGTTTAGGGGTTAATACATTTATAAGAGTTGCGGCAGGGTCTAGGAGCGGCGGTTTAGGGGTTAGTAACTTTATTTAGTTGCGGGGGGCTCCGGGGGCGCCGGTATAGGGGGTAGAGCAGTGTAGTTAGTGTGAGTGCTTAGTGACAGGCTAGCAATAAAGCTGGGAAAAAGCCGAAGGGCAGCGAGATCGGATGAGTGATAACTGTCACAGTCCGCTGCTCATCGCCCCGCGGCTTTTTGACAGCTTTATTTGATAACTTAGGCGTATTTTTTTCAGGTCCGCGGCGGCGAAGGTAGGCGAGCTTAGGCGGACGTATTGGGCCGGCGAAGCCAGAAAAGTAGACGGCTTGATAACTAGCCCCCAGAATCCATGGATGGCAGGCTTTTGAGCGTCCTTGCAAAGAAAGGTGGCTATATTAGTCACTGATTTGTTTTTGTTTTGTTTTTGAATGTCAGAAATGTATATTTGTGAATGTTGAGATGTTATATTGGTTTCACTGGTAAAAATAAATAATTGAAATGGGTATATATTTGTTTTTTGTTAAGTTGCCTAATAATTATGCACAGTAATAGTCACCTGCACACACAGATATCCCCCTAAAATAGCTATAACTAAAAACAAACTAAAAACTACTTCCAAAACTATTCAACTTTGATATTAATGAGTTTTTTGGGTTCATTGAGAACATGGTTGTTGTTCAATAATAAAATTAATCCTCAAAAATACAACTTGCCTAATAATTCTGCACTCCCTGTAGTACTTGCGTTTTCAAAGTGCTGTTAGCAACAGTGGAGCAATAATGTGTCTCCTTTGATGTCCAGTATAGAAGCAAAAGGTAACTGTCGGGTAGAGGCCGCGTTGTGTACGGCTTGGCGTTACCAGATAATACTAAATGCGCCTTTTATGTGGCTCCTACATGACCGGTATGATGTCACTGATGCCGGTAACGTACAGCGTTTCTGTAATAGCCCCTATTCCGCAAAGAATGTGGAAGTCGTGGGGGAATAAAATGTAATACTTGGCGATCAAAACAAATGACTTAATTCTTCCTTATATAACAATAAGGATAGGTGATCCTCAGATTGTGTAGGCTGTGCGGTCGCGATGTAGCGACTAAAAACACGGTTTGTTTCCTGTGGTTGCTAGTAGCAACTGGTGGGTCCTTAAATGTAGAAACTTGGCGGTCGTTTAGAACGACTAATTTAGACAAGTATATCTTTGCGGTCGTTTCAGAACGACTAGAGTTCTTTGGTTAGAGAAACTTGGCGGTCACTATGTAGCGACTAGGAGATCTTTTCTTTGCGGTCGTTAGTAACGACTCAGGTGTTCCTATATTCATGTGACCAGGCACAGAACATAGGGTAGAACGTCCTCCAAAGTATAATAGTGTGAATAAACAAAGGCTAATAAACAAATAGCACAGTGTCTTAGTCAACGAGTTTCGCCCGTGGGCTTTATCAAGACATGTTATTCTGTGCTAACATAAGAGTATTCGAATGCTTACATCTATTTTCATTGGTTAAACAATTAATCAATTAAAGGTGGAATATACTAGTGAGAGTGATTCATACTAAAGGTGGAAATGCTATAGACTAACATGAGTCTCCGAGTGGAAATAAGTGCACTCATTATAAGAGAAAAGATATATATCCAAAAGTTTGTTAACAACGTACTTAGGTATTGTTTGCTTCTATACTGGACATAAAAGGAGACACATTATTGCTTCACTGTTGCTAACAGCACTTTGAAAACGCAAGTAATATATACTGAAATCAGTTCTTTTTATCAACCATTATCAGTAACGAATAAGGGAGATGTCCCTGCATTTTTAGATACATTTGTTTTAATATTTGCTTACTAATCGACATTTTGTTTTAGACCTTTGTTTTAATAAATTGTATCTATATTTATACATACTTTGCATCTTTTTATCTTCTATTTGACTATATTATATCTCTGCCCACTTCAATATATATATTTTGCTATTGTCTACATAATTTTTAGTATTGGTTATCTACACAGCACTCGCCATTTTTCCTAATATTAGGTTTTACATCCACACCACACGCCGTCACATTGCTTTATCTATTTAGATAACAGTCCTCTTCTTAAACCCTTGTTTTTAGTGCTTAACTATCACTTGTTCTTTTGCTCTATGACTGTTCCAGCAAGCATTTTACCAGCATATTCAAACTACAGCCTTTCCTTTTAGCTATGCTTAAAATCATCTAATCGCAAGTATCTATATAAATACATTTTTTTTTCCTGGACACTGCTACTTACCAAACTCTGAACTTTATTCTAAATTACAAGTATGCATTTGGTTATAATCACTCTCTAATTACTACAACAGCATCTTACTCAGAAATTTATAACTATTCTCTGCTACAAGTTGTCATAGCTGAAATATCCTCCTCCAAATATGTTAATATATTCAGAACTCTGCATCTATGTGTTCAGTTAAACAGCTTTCCTGTGTTTCTCCAATATATGCACAAACAGTATTTAATGCCTTAAACTTGCAACTTGTCTATCACCTGTGCTGCTCTTCTTATTACTGACATACAGCTCTATATAATATTATGTACTGTGAGCTTGCAACACACCTTAGTTTGCATCTATGAGTCAATCTTCTACCAGTTTACTCTGAAGCCTGAACATCTTACATTCCTATATTTTTCAGTCATGAATCCTGCAGCTACTCCTATTAACTATAAGTCACAGTATCAATTTATGTTTCCATTGATGCCAGAATATATTGTATACATATGTTTCACTCTCCATGAATTCTACAATAACTTCTTGCAACTATGAATCACAGAATATCATCTATCCATGTCCAGGATACTCTTCCCCGGGTCAGGGGTCGGTGTCTCCAATTCCCCACCACTTCCCTGAGAGTCTATGTCCTGAGTGCATATACACCGGAACATGACAGGGGGCTCTCTTGGTAGTGATCAGGCCCCGGGGAATTGCAATGGCGCTCTACCAGGATGACATATTGATTCAGGCGCCATATTTTCAACAAGCAAACTCTCATAATGAGATCTTGTTATCTTTTCTACGTTCCCACAGATGGAAAGTGAATTTGGAAAGGAGTACCCTTGTTCCAGCTACATGGTGGTTTTCTTGGGGACCATAATAGCCTCTCTATCTATGAAAAAAAATTCTGATGAAGGTCAGAAAATCCAAAATTCTCTTTTTTTGCCTCTCTCTACAGTCTACTGTTTGGCTATCAGTGGCTTAATGTATGGAGGTAATTGGTCTGATGGTCGCTTCCATGGACATCATTCCCTATGCTCAATTCCATTTGAGAGATCTGCAGTTATACATTCTCAGACAATGGAATGGGGTCCATTCGGATCTGTCCTAGAGGATAGATCTTAATCAATCGACAAGAGACTATCTTCCATGGCGGTTTTCTCAGGAGCTTCCGAAGACCTTCCTAGATGTTTGTGACCACGGATGCCAGCCTGCTGGGCTGGGGAGCAGTATGGGACTCATTAAAGGCGCAAGGACTATGGACTCAGGAGGAGTCTGCTCTCCCTATTAAAATCTTGGAGTTGAGAGTGATTTACAATGTTCTGATGACTTGGCCTCAGTTTTCCTTAGTCTAGTTTATCAGGTTCCAGTCAGACAATATCTCCTTGGGGTTTCATCAACCACCAGGGAGGAACTCGGAATTCCTTAGCTATGAAGGAGATAGCTCGGATTATTCAGTGGGAGGAAGCTCCTAATTGTTGTCTATCTGCTATCCACATTCCAGTAATGGACAACTGGGAAGCGGATTCCTGAGCAGACAGACATTTCATCCCAGGGAGTGACTTTTCCATCTGGAGGTGTTTTCCAGGTTAACCCTCAAATGGGGGGTGCCTAGAGTTGGATCCTATGGAGTCTCTGCAGAATGTCAAGCTTCCAAGGTACGGTTCAAGGTCAAGAGATCCAAAGGCCGCCCTGCTAGATGCTCTGGTGGTTCCTTGGGATTTCAGTCTTGCATATGTTTCCTCCGTTTGCTCTCCTTCCACGAGTCATTGCTCGTATCAAACAGGAGAAAACATTGGTAATTCTAGTAGCTCCTGCATGGCCTTGTAGGACCTGGTATGCAGACATAGTGAAGATGTCTTCTCTCTACCTTGGAGACTTCCTCTGAGGAAGGACCCTCTAACTTAGGGTCCTTTCCTTCATCCAAATCTTGTTTCTCTGAAGCTGACTTCTTGGAGATTGAATGCTTAGTTCTGTCTAAACGTGGTTTAACTGAGTCGGTCATTGAGACCATGATTCAGGTTCGCAAGCCTGTTACTAGAAAAATTTACCATAAGGTATGGTGTTAATACGTTTATTGGTGTGAATTCAAGGCTACTCTTGGAGTAGGGTTAGGATTCCTAGGATTTTGTTTCTTCTTCAGGAAGGTCTGGAAAAGGGATTGTCAGTCAGTTCTCTGAAGGGTCAGCTTTTTGCATAATCTATTTTGTTACTCAAGCGTCTGGCGGATGTTCCAGATGTTCAATCTTTTTGTTGTTCCAGATGTTCAATCTTTTTGTCAGGCCCTGGTCAGAATCATGCCTGTGTTTAAACGGTTGCTCCTCCTTAGAGCCTTTACCTTGTTCTTAAAGATGTGCAGCAGGCTCAGTTTGAGCCATTGCATTCCATAGATGACAAATTGTTATCTTGGAAGGTTTTGTTTCCTATTGCTATCGCTTCTGCTCGGAGAGTCTCAGAACTCTCGGCTTTGCAGTGTGATTCACCTTTCCTTATTTTTCATGCTGATAAGGCGTTCTTCGTACTAAGTTGGGTTTTCTACCTGATGTGGTTTCGGTTAGAAATATTTATCTGAAACTTGTTGTTCCTTTTCTATATCCTAATCCTCCTTCTCATATGAAACGGTTGTTGTATAACTTGGATATTGTGCGTGCTTTAACATTCTTCTTACAGGCGAATAAGGATTTTCACCTGTCCTCTACCCTGTTGTTTGTTTCTCTAGAAAGCATAAAGGTCAGTAGGCTTCTGCTACTTCTCTTTCCTTCTGTTTGAGAAGTATATTTAGTTTTGCTTATGAGACTGCTGGTCAGTAGTCTCCTGAGAGAATTACGGCTCATTTCACAAGGGCTGTCTCCTCTTCTTGGGCTTTCAAATTTGGAGCTTCTGTGGAACAGATTTGCAAGACTGCAACTTGGTCCTCTCTGCATATTTTTTTCCAAGTTTAACAAATTTGATATTTTTGCCTCGGTTGAGGCTTCTTTTAGGAGAAAGGTTCTTCAAGCGGTGGTGTCTTCTGTTTGGGTCTGCCTGTCTTGTTATCTTGTTATCCCACCCTAGTCATCTGTGTCCTCAACTTGGGTATTGGTTCCCACTAGTAATTGATGGTGTTGTGGACTCTCCATATCTTAGGAAAGAAAACAAAATGTATGCTTACCTGATAAATTTCTTTCTTTCTTTCATGTAATTAGCAAGAGTCCATGAGCTAGTGACGTATGGGATATACATTCCTACCAGGAGGGGCAAAGTTTCCCAAACCTCAAAATGCCTATAAATACACCCCTCACCACACCCACAAATCAGTTTTACAAACTTTGCCTCCCATGGAGGTGGTGAAGTAAGTTTGTGCTAGATTCTACGTTGATATGCGCTTCGCAGCAGGCTGGAGCCCGGTTTTCCTCTCAGTGTGCAGTGAATGTCAGAGGGATGTGAAGAGAGTATTGCCTATTTGAATTCAATGATCTCCTTCTACGGGGTCTATTTCATAGGTTCTCTGTTATCGGTCGTAGAGATTCATCTCTTACCTCCCTTTTCAGATCGACGATATACTCATATATACCATTACCTCTACTGATTCTCGTTTCAGTACTGGTTTGGCTTTCTACTACATGTAGATGAGTGTCCTGGGGTAAGTAAGTCTTATTTTGTGAAACTCTAAGCTATGGTTGGGCACTTTTTTATAAAGTTCTAAATATATGTGTTTAAACATTTATTTGCCTTGATTCAGGATGTTCAACGTTCCTTATTTCAGACAGTCAGTTTCATATTTGGGATAATGCATATGAATAAATCAATTTTTTTCTTACCTTAAAATTTGACTTTTTTCCTGTGGGCTGTTAGGCTCGCGGGGGCTGAAAATGCTTCATTTTATTGCGTCATTCTTGGCGCTGACTTTTTTGGCGCAAACATTTTCTGTGTTATTTCCGGCGTCATACTTGTCGCCGGAAGTTGCGTCATTTTTTTGACGTTTTTGCGCCAAAAGTGTCGGCGTTACCGGATGTGGCGTCATTTTTGGCGCCAAAAGCATTTAGGTGCCAAATAATGTGGGCGTCTTTTTTGGCGCTAAAAAATATGGGCGTCATTATTGTCTCCACATTTTTTAAGTCTCATTGTTTATTTGCTTCTGGTTGCTAGAAGCTTGTTCATTGGCATTTTTTCCCATTCCTGAAACTGTCATTTAAGGAATTTGATAATTTTGCTTTATATGTTGTTTTTTTCTATTACATATTGCAAGATGTCTCAGATTGACCCTGAGTCAGAAGCTACTTCTGGAAAATCACTGCCTGATGCTGGATCTACCAAAGTTAAGTGTATTTGTTGTAAACTTGTGGTAACTGTTCCTCCGGCTGTTGTTTGTAATGAATGTCATGACAAACTTTCTAATGCAGATAATATTTCCTTTAGTAATGTTCCATTACCTGTTGCTGTTCCATCAACATCTAATATTCAGGGTGTTCCTGTTAACATAAGGTTGATGGGGCTATCTCTACTCTTGCTAAACGTACTACTATTCCTACGGCAGATAGTACTTCCTTTAAGGATCCTTTAGATAGGAAAATTGAATCCTTTCTAAGAAAAGCTTACTTATGTTCAGGTAATCTTCTTAGACCTGCTATATCTTTGGCGGATGTTGCTGCAGCTTCAACTTTCTGGTTAGAAGCTGTAGCTCAACAAGTAACAGATCATAATACTCGTAGCATTGTTAATCTTCTTCAACATGCTAATAACTTTATTTGTGATGCCATCTTTGATATCATTAGGGTTGATGTCAGGTATATGTCTTTAGCTATTTTAGCTAGAAGAGCTTTATGGCTTAAAACTTGGAATGCTGATATGTCTTCTAAGTCAACTTTGCTTTCCCTTTCTTTCCAGGGTAATAAATTGTTTGGGTCACAGTTGGATTCTATTATTTCAACTGTTACTGGGAGAAAAGGAACTTTTTTACCACAGGATAAAAAATCTAAAGGTAAATTTAGGTCCGCTAATCCTTTTCGTTCCTTTCGTCATAATAAGGAACGAAAGCCTGATCCTTCCCCTACAGGAACAGTTTCAGTTTGGAAACCATCTCCAGTCTGGAATAAATCCAAGCCCTTTAGAAAGCCAAAGACAGCTCGCAAGTCCACATGAAGGTGCGGCCCTCATTCCAGCCCAGCTGGTAGGGGGCAGATTACGTTTTTTCAAAGAAATTTGGATCAATTTGATTCACAATCTTTGGATTCAGAACATTGTTTCTCAAGGGTACAGAATAGGCTTCAAGATAAGGCCTCCTGCAAGAAGATTTTTTCTTTCCCGTGTCCCAATAAATCCAGTGAAGGCTCAAGCATTTCTGAAATGTGTTTCAGATCTAGAGTTGGCTGGAGTAATTGTGCCAGTTCCAGTTCTGGAACAGGGGCTGGGGTTTTATTCAAATCTCTTCATTGTACCAAAGAAGGAGAATTCCTTCAGACCAGTTCTGGATTTAAAAATATTGAATCGTTATGTAAGGATACCAACATTCAAAATGGTAACTATAAGGACTATTCTGCCTTTTGTTCAGCAAGGGCATTATATGTCCACAATAGATTTACAAGGTGCATATCTGCATATTCCGATTCATCCAGATCACTATCAGTTTCTGAGATTCTCTTTCCTAGACAAGCATTACCAGTTTGTGGCTCTGTCGTTTGGCCTTGCAACAGCTCCAAGGATTTTTTCAAAGGTTCTCGGTGCCCTTCTATCTGTAATCAGAGAACAGGGTATTGTGGTATTTCCTTATTTGGACGATATCTTGGTACTTGCTCAGTCTTCACTTTTAGCAGAATCTCATACAAATCAACTTGTATCGTCTCCTCGAGAACATGGTTGGAGGATCAATTTACCAAAGAGTTTGTTGATTCCTCAGACAAGGGTAACCTTTTTAGGTTTCCAGATAGATTCAGTGTGCATGACTCTGTCGCTGACGGACAAAAGACGTCTGAAATTGGTTTCAGCTTGTCGAAACCTTCAGTCTCAATCATTCCCTTCGGTAGCCTTATGCATGGAAATTCTAGGTCTTATGACTGCTGCATCGGACGCGATCCCCTTTGCTCGTTTTCACATGCGACCTCTTGAGCTCTGTATGCTGAACCAGTGGTGCAGGGATTATACAAAGATATCGCAATTAATATCTTTAAAACCGATTGTATGACACTCTCTAACGGGGTGGACAGACCACCATCGTTTAGTTCAGGGGGCTTCTTTTGTTCTTCCGACCTGGACTGTGATCTCAACAGATGTAAGTCTGACAGGTTGGGGAGCTGTATGGGGATCTCTGACAGCACAAGGGGTTTGGGAATCTCAGGAGGCGAGATTACCAATCAACATTTTGGAACTCCGTGCGATTTTCAGAGCTCTTCAGTCGTGACCTCTTCTAAAGAGAGAGTCATTCATTTGTTTTCAGACGGACAATATCACAACCGTGGCATATGTCAATCATCAAGGAGGGACACACAGTCCTCTGGCTATGAAAGAAGTATCTCGAATACTTGTTTGGGCGGAATCCAGCTCCTGTCTAATTTCTGCGGTTCATATCCCAGGTATAGACAATTGGGAAGCGGATTATCTCAGTCGCCAGACGTTACATCCGGGCGAGTGGTCTCTTCACCCAGAGGTATTTCTTCAGATTGTTCAAATGTGGGGACTTCCAGAAATAGATCTGATGGCTTCTCATATAAACAAGAAGCTTCCCAGGTATCTGTCCAGATCCAGGGATCCTCAGGCGGAAGCAGTGGATGCATTGTCACTTCCTTGGAAGTATCATCCTGCCTATATCTTTCCGCCTCTAGTTCTTCTTCCAAAAGTGATTTCCAAGATTCTAAAGGAGCGTTCGTTTGTTCTGCTGGTGGCTCCAGCATGGCCTCACAGGTTTTGGTATGCGGATCTTGTCCGGATGGCTACTTGCCAACCGTGGACTCTTCCATTAAGACCAGACCTTCTATCGCAAGGTCCTTTTTTCCATCAGGATCTCAAATCCTTAAATTTGAAGGTATGGAGATTGAACGCTTGATTCTCAGTCATAGAGGTTTCTCTGACTCCGTAATTAATACTATGTTACAGGCTCGTAAATCTGTATCTAGGAAGATATATTATTGAGTCTGGAAGACTTACATTTCTTGGTGTTCTTCTCATCATTTTTCCTGGCATTCTTTTAGAATTCCTAGAATTTTACAGTTTCTTCAGGATGGTTTGGATAAAGGTTTGTCTGCAAGTTCCTTGAAAGGACAAATCTCTGCTCTTTCTGTTCTTTTTCACAGAAAGATTGCTAATCTTCCTGATAATCATTGTTTTGTACAGGCTTTGGTTCGTATTAAACCTGTCATTAAGTCAATCTCTCCTCTTTGGAGTTTGAATTTGCTTCTGGGGGCTCTTCAAGCTCCTCCGTTTGAACCTATGCATTCGCTGGATATTAAATTACTTTCTTGGAAAGTTTTGTTTCTTTTGGCCATCTCTTCTGCTAGAAGAGTTTCTGAATTATCTGCTCTTTCTTGTGAGTCTCCTTTTCTGATTTTTCATCAGGATAAGGCGGTTTTGCGAACTTCATTTAAATTTTTAGCTAAGGTTGTGAATTCTAACAACATTAGTAGAGAAATTGTAGTTCCTTCATTGTGTCCTAATCCTAAGAACTCTAAGGAAAGATCATTGCATTCTTTGGATGTAGTTAGAGCTTTGAAATATTATGTTGAAGCTACAAAAGATTTCCGAAAGACTTCTAGTCTATTTGTTATCTTTTCTGGTTCTAGGAAAGGTCAGAAGGCTTCTGCCATTTCTTTGGCATCATGGTTAAAGTCTTTGATTCATCATGCTTATGTTGAGTCGGGTAGAACTCCGCCTCAAAGGATTACAGCTCATTCGACTAGGTCAGTCTCTACTTCCTGGGCATTTAGGAATGAAGCTTCGGTTGATCAGATTTGCAAAGCAGCAACTTGGTCTTCTTTGCATACTTTTACTAAATTATACCATTTTGATGTGTTTTCTTCTTCAGAAGCAGTCTTTGGTAGAAAAGTACTTCAGGCAGCTGTTTCAGTTTGATTTTTCTGCTTATAATTTTAGTTTTTTTCATTATATGATTAAGACTTTGTTTTGGGTGTGGATTATTTTTCAGCGGAATTGGCTGTCTTTATTTTATCCCTCCCTCTCTAGTGACTCTTGCATGGAAGATCCACATCTTGGGTATTCATTATCCCATACGTCACTATCTCATGGACTCTTGCTAATTACATGAAAGAAAACATAATTTATGTAAGAACTTACCTGATAAATTCATTTCTTTCATATTAGCAAGAGTCAATGAGGCCCACCCTTTTTTGTGGTGGTTATGATTTTTTTGTATAAAGCACAATTATTCCAATTCCTTATTTTTTATGCTTTCGCACTTTTTTCTTATCACCCCACTTCTTGGCTATTCGTTAAACTGATTTGTGGGTGTGGTGAGGGGTGTATTTATAGGCATTTTGAGGTTTGGGAAACTTTGCCCCTCCTGGTAGGAATGTATATCCCATACGTCACTAGCTCATGGACTCTTGCTAATATGAAAGAAATGAATTTATCAGGTAAGTTCTTACATAAATTTACGTTTTCCGAATATGGGAGAGTCCACGACCCCGCCCATTATTTTTTTACTAAACCTCAGGCACATCTACACCTTTGTGTTATTCCTTTTTCCATTTTTCTTTTGGTCGAATGACTGGGGATTGTGGGTAGGAAGTGACACTTAACAGCTCTGCTGTGGTGCTCTTTGCCTCCTCCTGCTGGCCAGGAGTGATATTGAGAGCAAACTGAAAAAAAACTTAACACCTATACTTGCGCACTAACCCATCAGGAATTATGAAAAAGTCACATTCCAATGTTCTTCACATACAGAACAATGTAAATTTTATTGTAAATACATATTTCTATATATATCACTATAAATATATGGTATAGATATGAATTTTACATGAATAGTGTCAGATATATAGAAATATATATTTAATAATTAAAAGTACATTATTTTCTATGTTAAGAACAAGGGCGCGATCCGATATCGATCGCAGTTTGCGGCGCAAGCGAGGGAACCGGCGTCGCCCGCAGTTTCAGCTCGCAACTCGAGCCATCCCATATAGGTCGCCGTCAGATGCTAACGTGCCGTAAGTCTCACAAACCAGCGATGTCCAGAAATCTGCGTAAGTACAAATTTCTGGCGTCGCCAGTGACTTGCGGCACGTTAGAAACTGCCGGCGCCTATAAAACCTGACTAAAGTTTAAAACACCCGCACTGTCTAACACGCCTCCCTAACATAGCCCGCACTGTCTAACACGCCTCCCTAACATAGCCCGACACGTCTAACCCTCTATCCGCTATCCCCCCTCACTAGCCTAACAATAAAAAAGCTATTAACCCCTAAACCGCCGCTCCTTTACCCCGCCGCAACCTAATAAAGTTATTAACCCCTAAACCGCCGCTCCCGTACCCCGCCGCCAGCTATATTATATCTATAACCCCCTAAAGTGAGCCCCTAACACCGCCGCCATCTATATTAAAATTATTAACCCCTAATGTAAGCCCCTTACACCGCCGCCATCTCTATTAAAATGATTAACCCCTAATTTAATCTACCTACCCCGCCGCCAGCTATATTATCTATATTAACCCTAAGTATATTATAGTTAATATAGGTATTACATTATATATATTAACTATATTAACCCTAATTATATTAGGGTTAATATAGTTAATATAGTTACTATAGTATTTATATTAACTATATTAACTCTATCTAACCCTAACACCCCTAACTAAATTTATATTAAATTAATCTAATTCATTTATAAACTAAAATATTCCTATTTAAATCTAAATACTTACCTATAAAATAAACCCTAAGATAGCTACAATATAATTAATAATTACATTGTAGCTATGTTAGGGTTAATATTTATTTTACAGGTAAATTGTTAATTATTTTAACTAGGTATAATAGATATTAAATAGTTATTAACTATTTAATATCTACCTAGTTAAAATAATTACCCAATTACCTGTAAAATAAATCCTAACCTAAGTTACAAATACACCTACACTATCAATAAATTTAATAAACTACAAACATCTATCTAAAAATACAATTAAATTAACTAAACTAAATTACAAAAAAAAACAAACACTAAATTACAAAAAATAAAAAAAAGATTACAAGATATTTAAGCTAATTACACCTATTCTAAGCCCCCTAATAAAATAATAAACCCCCAAAATAAAAAAAATTCCCTGCCCTATTCTAAATTCAACAAATTTCAAAGCTCTTTACCTTACCAGCCCTTAAAAGGGCCTTTTGTGGGGCATGCCCCAAAGAATTCAGCTCTTTTGCATACAACAAATACAATACCCCCCCCCATTACAACCCACCACCCACATACCCCTATTCTAAACCCACCCAAACCCCCCTTAAAAAAGCCTAACACTACCCCCCTGAAGATCTCCCTACCTTGTCTTCACCACACCGGGCCGAACTCCTGATCCGATCCGGGCGATGTCTTCCTCCAAGCGGCAAAGAAGAATTCTTCCTCCGGCGATGTCATCCTCCAAGCGGCAAAGAAGAATTCTTCCTCCGGCGACGTCTTCCTCCAAGCGGCAGCAAAGTCTTCATTCTTCCGGCGGCATCTTCAATCTTCTTTCTTCGCTCCGCCGCCGCGGAGCATCCATCCCGGCCGACTGCTGAACTTGGAATGAGGTACCTTTAAATGACGTCATCCAAGATGGCGTCCGCCGAATTCCGATTGGCTGATAGGATTCTATCAGC
Source organism: Bombina bombina (assembly GCF_027579735.1). NCBI lineage: Eukaryota > Metazoa > Chordata > Amphibia > Anura > Bombinatoridae > Bombina > Bombina bombina. The sequence goes on along the minus strand of NC_069504.1, from coordinate 1,035,374,985 downwards.
CAATCGGAATTAAGTTAAAAAAATCTGATTGGCTGATTGAATCAGCCAATCAGATTCAAGTTCAATCCGATTGGCTGATCCAATCAGCCAATCAGATTGAGCTCGCATTCTATTGGCTGATCGGAACAGCCAATAGAATGCGAGCTCAATCTGATTGGCTGATTGGATCAGCCAATCGGATTGAACTTGAATCTGATTGGCTGATTCAATCAGCCAATCAGATTTTTTTAACTTAATTCCGATTGGCTGATAGAATCCTATCAGCCAATCGGAATTCGGCGGACGCCATCTTGGATGACGTCATTTAAAGGTACCTCATTCGTAGTACAGCAGTCGGCCGGGATGGATGCTCCGCGGCGGCGGAGCGAAGAAAGAAGATTGAAGATGCCGCCGGAAGAATGAAGACTTTGCTGCCGCTTGGAGGAAGACGTCGCCGGAGGAAGAATTCTTCTTTGCCGCTTGGAGGATGACATCGCCGGAGGAAGAATTCTTCTTTGCCGCTTGGAGGAAGACATCGCCCGGATCGGATCAGGAGTTCAGCCCGGTGTGGTGAAGACAAGGTAGGGAGATCTTCAGGGGGGTAGTGTTAGGCTTTTTTAAGGGGGGTTTGGGTGGGTTTAGAATAGGGGTATGTGGGTGGTGGGTTGTAATGGGGGGGGGGGGTATTGTATTTGTTGTATGCAAAAGAGCTGAATTCTTTGGGGCATGCCCCACAAAAGGCCCTTTTAAGGGCTGGTAAGGTAAAGAGCTTTGAAATTTGTTTAATTTAGAATAGGGCAGGGAATTTTTTTTATTTTGGGGGTTTATTATTTTATTAGGGGGCTTAGAATAGGTGTAATTAGCTTAAATATCTTGTAATCTTTTTTTTATTTTTTGTAATTTAGTGTTTTTTTTTTTTTGTAATTTAGTTTAGTTAATTTAATTGTATTTTTAGATAGATGTTTGTAGTTTATTAAATTTATTGATAGTGTAGGTGTATTTGTAACTTAGGTTAGGATTTATTTTACAGGTAATTGGGTGATTATTTTAACTAGGTAGATATTAAATAGTTAATAACTATTTAATATCTATTATACCTAGTTAAAATAATTAACAATTTACCTGTAAAATAAATATTAACCCTAACATAGCTACAATGTAATTATTAATTATATTGTAGCTATCTTAGGGTTTATTTTATAGGTAAGTATTTAGATTTAAATAGGAATATTTTAGTTTATAAATGAATTAGATTAATTTAATATAAATTTAGTTAGGGGTGTTAGGGTTAGATAGAGTTAATATAGTTAATATAAATACTATAGTAACTATATTAACTATATTAGCCCTAATATAATTAGGGTTAATATAGTTAATATATATAATGTAATAACTATATTAACTATAATATACTTAGGGTTAATATAGATAATATAGCTGGCGGCGGGGTAGGTAGATTAAATTAGGGGTTAATCATTTTAATAGAGATGGCGGCGGTGTAAGGGGCTTACATTAGGGGTTAATAATATTAATATAGCTGTCGGCGGTATAGGGGGATTAGATTAGGGGTTAATAATTTTTATATAGGTGGCGGCGGTGTAAGGGGTCAGATTAGGGGATAGATAAGGTAGATGGCGGCGGTTTTAGAGGCTCACAGTAGGGGGTTAGTTTATGTAGATGGCGGCGGGGTCCGGGAGCGGCGGTTTAGGGGGTAATAACTTTATTAGGGATTTCGGGGGGGGGGGGGGATCGCGGTTGACAGGGAGATAGACATTGCGCATGCGTTAGGTGTTAGGTTTATTTTAGCAGATCGCGGTTGACAGGGAGATAGACATTGCGCATGCGTTAGGTGTTAGGTTTATTTTCTAGTTAGTTTAGGGAGTTACGGGGCTCCAATAGTCAGCGTAAGGCTTCTTACGGCTGCTTTTTGTGGCGAGGTGAAAATGGAGTAAGTTTTCTCCATTTTCGCCACGTAAGTCCTTACGCTGCATATTGGATACCAAACTGCGCGGGTTTGGTATACCTGCCTATGGCCCAAAAAACTGCGGGCGACGGCAGAAATATACGGGCGTAACTTCTAGGTTACGCCGTATATGTGATACCAAACCCGCGCAAATATTGGCGTCGCCGGCTTTTGCGGGCGACGATTTATATCGGATCGACCCCCAAGAATGCAAAATATGCATAATATGCATCTGGGTTTGCAACACAGTTGGTTTAGCACACATAAAGAATTGCTATCTTCAATGCACTTTATTGAAATATTAAATATAAAATATTTAAAAAATGTATAATTTTTTTTTAAATTATACATACTGTAAATATACAGTATATATATATATATATATATATATATATATATATATATATATATTCTATATATTATTTAGATTATTTTAAAATATGTATAATCATTTTACATACTTTTAAAAAATATTTAATATTTAAATAACGCGCATTGAAGATAGAAATTCTTTATCAGCGCTAACTCGACCGAGTTAAGTTGTGAACTCCAATGCGCCTAACACATTTTACATTCCTATGTTCTTCACATAGAAAAGAATATACTTTTTTATTAAATATATATTTGTGTGTGTGTGTGTATATATATATATATATATATATATATCTGATACTGTTCATGTACAATACTTATCTATACCTCTACAGGAATAGATATACAGGTATAGGTGTATATATATATATATATATATATATATATATATAAATATGTATTTACAATAAAAAGTACATTGTTCTGTAATTGAAGAACATTGAAATGGGAAACATATAAAGTAAAACAAATGCTTAAATACATATGTACACACATATAAACATATATATATATTTCTTTCATATAGATGGCGAGAGTCCACAAGCTTGTTACTGATGGGGATATACATTCCTACCAGGAGGGGGCAAAGTTTCCCAAACCTTAAATGCCTATAAATACACCTCCCACCTCACTCATACCTACAAAACTTTGCCTTCTTATGAGGTTGTGAAGCATGATGTGCTTGATTCTTCAGTGAAAGGCGCTTCTAAGCATATCGAAGCCCAGTTCTTCTCTAAGTACAGTGTTTTTCTGAGGGATGTGAAGAGAGTATTTGCCTCATGATACCAGGTTTTCACCTATGGGAAATCTATTCTGTAAATTGGTCACAGGGATTCATCTGCTGCCTCCCTTTACAGTTTTACATTATACTCCTCTACCATTACCTCTGCTGATTTGTTTCAGTACTGGTTTGGCTGTCTGCTATATGTGGATGGGTGTCTTACACGGTAAGTATATACTTTTATTATATAAGACACTCTCAGCTATGGATTGGGCACTTTTTAAACTAAAGTCGTTATATATTGTTTGTATATAGTTAGTAATTCAGTGCTCTTTTTAGGAACTTTAATTAGTGACTAAAATTATGTCTCAAAGGTGTAGTGGCGTTTGTGAAACATACATGTTTGTGTTTCAAAGGAGATAGCTAAATAGGGGGCGCACTTCACATATAAATAGGTGTATAATAATAATATGATTATTAACAATACTATATTAATCAGGATAATATGGTAAAAAACAACAGTAAAAAATATGTCATAAAGACAAAAGAAAGTCTATAGGTGTAACAAGTCCCAATACATATCCAGACCAGGAGAATATGGAATATATCGATGAGTGGATGTAATCTATAATGGGATAGCAGCAGCAGCACTCTCCTCACATCAACCAGGCAGGATGTCTAAGCAGAAAAATAAAGAATACAAAGAGAGGCGCTTGTGTGTACCAGTAGAGACAAGAGATATAAGTAAGATCACCCACCCTGTGGAGGGTATCTACCTAATACCTTTGAAAAGCATGCTGACGCCCTACAGAGAAGATTGTTAGACAGGGGATATAGTATGAGTGTACTTAAGAAAGCCAGGAAAGAGGTCACTGACATGAACAGAGAGGTCTTACTAAAGGATCATAGGAGGCCTAAAACCGCATAGCAAACTGACGTTTGTGATGGATTTTTCTGCCCAATATCAGGAGATTTGTGATATTGTACGCAAACATTTTCAACTGCTTGCGGCAGATGATGGCCTTGTTGACACTATCAAAAAAGGTTGTAGGTTTTCCTATAGGAGGAATAGATTGATTGGGAGTATGATATCCCCTTCACAACTTAAAAGACCAGTGTCAGCGACGGCATCATCCTCATGGTTAAGACACAAGGGAACTTTTAAATGTGGCTATTCGCAATGCAAAGCCTGCGAACATGTGCATGTGGGTTCTACTTTTCAGTCTTTTGTGACGGGTGAAACCTTCAATGTCACATCTTGCTTGAATTGCAAGTCCACATATTGCATTTACCTGTTGTGGTGTTCACTGTGTAACCTGCAATATGTAGGGCTCACTACCTACCAGAGAGGTACGGTCACGCATTCAGGAGCATCTGTCCACTATAAATGTGGGCATGATTAGTGCCCCTCTGGTTGACCATTTTGTTAAAAAGCATGGTAAAAGCTGTGAATCACTTAAATGGTTGGTCATTGAAAAGGAGCAGACACAGAAGAGGGGGGGGGATACAAATACCAAGTACTGTCCGGTAAGAGATGTACTGGATTTTCAGACTTCAGACCAAGTTACCCTTTGGTCTGAAATCTGAATATGATTTTATTAACTATTGGTGCTGATTTTTTGTCCTCCCCTCCACACGTGTATATACAGGTCAATTTCTTCCTCTCACTATTTGGCCCGTTTTTTATACATACACGCAAAGCACGGATAATGCACAATCTACGTTGCTAGTTGTTTACATCACACTTGATTTTAGACTTACTGTACGTATATGCTTACTCTACACTTCAGGTTTATGTGCATTAGACATGCATATGGTTTTTGGGTTTATAGATTTTGACGATCCCTGATTTCCCTTTAATACATCATATGAATGATTGTCTCTTTTATATAGCTCCTTTTGGCATTAGCTATCTCTCCCCCTATTTTTAGTCAAGAACTGAGATATATCTATATTGTTCATAATAGCTGTGAAAAGGTATTTGTTCAAATTATGCGTCTTCATGCATTTATAATATTATGATCTTGGTTATTTGAACTGAGAATAGATATGTTACCCTGATTTAATTAAGGTTGATATTTAATAGGGTACATAATAACATCATGAAATCAAAATTATTTTTTAATGTTTTCCATGTTTCTCTGCTGTATATTTAATAGACATCTATCAAAGCGTCAACTGAAAATACGTTTGAATTCTGCATCATATTTGTCACGAGATTGATCCGCCGTAATTATCAAAGCATCAAGATCGGCAAATGTTGAAATTTGTGACGTAATATACGATCCTGCGACTTCAATCCGTCTCCTATCGATGCTTGCATCATTACAGATGTTTCGAATTCAGATTCGACTCTATTTGAACCTTTTCCAAATTTATCAAACATTTAACAGGTACGTTTGCGTCTATTCCAACGCAGCGTACCTAGTTTTCAATCCGCCACCCTTCAGGTTGCGGATGCCATAGAAGTCAATGGGAGTCTGAAAACACAGAAAGCTTATGTTCGATGCTGCAAGAGAATGAAGTATATTACATAATAAAAGTAAATTAGAAACTCTATTAAAATTTGTATACCCTTTCTAAATCAAACAATAATATTGCTCCACATTTGGTGCACTAGTAGATATAGGAATAAAAATGAAAAATACACTACTACTTATGGATTATGCTACAAATTTGTCTCTCATTGCAAAGCAAGGGGACAATATTATTTCTACCATTTGTTGAAAAGTTTTGCCCCAAACTTTTCGCGCTAATAGATATAGAGATAAAAATGAAATAAATACACAACATAATATAGCTAACTTCCTTTGTATTTGTTGGAAAAATCTATGTGCACCATGTTTAAGCCAACTAATACAAGTCACACTCTCCACTTCACACCAATTTTGACGCAACACTTTTCGCACCAATTATGACACAACCTCCTAAACAACTCACACACCAGTGATTTCTTTCATGTAATTAGCAAGAGTCCATGAGCTAGTGACGTATGGGATATACATTCCTACCAGGAGGGGCAAAGTTTCCCAAACCTTAAAATGCCTATAAATACACCCCTCACCACACCCACAAATCAGTTTTACAAACTTTGCCTCCTATGGAGGTGGTGAAGTAAGTTTGTGCTAGATTCTACGTTGATATGCGCTCCGCAGCAGGTTGGAGCCCGGTTTTCCTCTCAGAGTGCAGTGAATGTCAGAGGGATGTGAGGAGAGTATTGCCTATTTGAATGCAATGATCTCCTTCTACGGGGTCTATTTCATAGGTTCTCTGTTATCGGTCGTAGAGATTCATCTCTTACCTCCCTTTTCAGATCGACGATATACTCTTATATATATACCATTACCTCTGCTGATTTTCGTTTCAGTACTGGTTTGGCTTTCTACAACATGTAGATGAGTGTCCTGGGGTAAGTAAGCAAGCTTATTTTCTGTGACACTCTAAGCTATGGTTAGGCACTTTTTTTATAAAGTTCTAAATATATGTATTCAAACATTTATTTGCCTTGACTCAGGATGTTCAACATTCCTTATTTCCAGACAGTCAGTTTCATATTTGGGATAATGCATTTGAATCAATCATTTCTTTCATGTAATTAGCAAGAGTCCATGAGCTAGTGACGTATGGGATATACATTCCTACCAGGAGGGGCAAAGTTTCCCAAACCTTAAAATGCCTATAAATACACCCCTCACCACACCCACAATTCAGTTTTACAAACTTTGCCTCCTATGGAGGTGGTGAAGTAAGTTTGTGCTAGATTCTACGTTGATATGCGCTCCGCAGCAGGTTGGAGCCCGGTTTTCCTCTCAGCGTGCAGTGAATGTCAGAGGGATGTGAGGAGAGTATTGCCTATTTGAATGCAATGATCTCCTTCTACGGGGTCTATTTCATAGGTTCTCTGTTATCGGTCGTAGAGATTCATCTCTTACCTCCCTTTTCAGATCGACGATATACTCTTATTTATATACCATTACCTCTGCTGATTTTCGTTTCAGTACTGGTTTGGCTTTCTACAACATGTAGATGAGTGTCCTGGGGTAAGTAAGTAAGCTTATTTTCTGTGACACTCTAAGCTATGGTTAGGCACTTTTTTATAAAGTTCTAAATATATGTATTCAAACATTTATTTGCCTTGACTCAGGATGTTCAACATTCCTTATTTTCAGACAGTCAGTTTCATACTTGGGATAAATGCATTTGTTTCAATCATTTTTTCTTACCTTAAAAAATGTGACTTTTTCCCTGTGGGCTGTTAGGCTCGCGGGGGCTGAAAATGCTTCATTTTATTGCGTCATTCTTGGCGCGGACTTTTTTGGCGCAAAATTTTTTTTCTGTTTCCGGCATCATACGTGTCGCCGGAAGTTGCGTCATTTTTTGACATTTTTTTGCGTCAAAAGTGTCGGCGTTCCGGATGTGGCGTCATTTTTGGCGCCAAAAGCATTTAGGCGCCAAATAATGTGGGCGTCTTTTTTGGCGCTAAAAAATATGGGCGTCATTTTTGTCTCCACATTATTTAAGTCTCATTATTTATTGCTTCTGGTTGCTAGAAGCTTGTTCACTGGCATTTTTTTCCTATTCCTGAAACTGTCATTTAAGGAATTTGATCAATTTTGCTTTATATGTTGTTTTTTCTTTTACATATTGCAAGATGTTCCACGTTGCAACTGAGTCAGAAGATACTTCAGGAAAATCGCTGCCCAGTGCTGGAGCTACCAAGCTAAGTGTATCTGCTATAAACTTTTGGTATCTGTTTCTCCAGCTGTTGTTTGTATTGCATGTCATGACAAACTTATTAATGCAGATAAAATTTCCTTTAGTACTGTTACATTACCTGTTGCTGTTCCGTCAACATCTAATTTTCAGAGTGTTCCTGATAACATAAGAGATTTTATTTTTTAAATCCATTAAGAAGGCTATGTCTGTTATTTCTCCTTCTAGTATACATAAAAGTCTTTTAAAACTTCTCTTTTTTCAGATGAATTTTTAAATGAACATCATCATTCTGATACTGATAATGGTTCTTCTGGTTCAGAGGTTTCTGTCTCAGAGGTTGATGCTGATAAATCTTTGTATTTGTTCAAGATGGAATTTATTCGTTCTTTACTTAAAGAAGTATTAATTGCATTAGAAATAGAGGATTCTGGTCCTCTTGATACTAAATCTAAACGTTTAAATAAGGTTTTTAAATCTCCTGTAGTTATTCCAGAAGTGTTTTCTCTCCCTGATGCTATTTCTGAAGTAATTTCCAGGGAATGGAATAATTTGGGTAATTCATTTACTCCTTCTAAACGTTTAAGCAATTATATCCTGTGCCATCTGACAGATTAGAGTTTTGGGACAAAATCTCTAAGGTTTATGGGGCTGTCTCTACTCCTGCTAAACGTACTACTATTCCTATGGCAGATAGTACTTCATTAAGGATCCTTTAGATAGGGAAATTGAATCCTTTCTAAGAAAAGCTTACTTATGTTCAGGTAATCTTCTTAGACCTGCTATATTTTTAGCGGATGTTGCTGCAGCTTCAACTTTTTGGTTAGAAGCTTTAGCGCAACAAGTAACAGATCATAATTTTATAGCATTATTATTATTCTATAACATGCTAATAATTTTATTTCTGATACCATCTTTTGATATCATTAGAGTTGATGTCAGGTATATGTCTCTAGCTATTTTAGCTAGAAAAGCTTTATGGCTTAAAACTTGGAATGCTGATATGTCTTCTAAGTCAACTTTGCTTTCCCTTTCTTTCCAGGGTAATAAATTATTCGATTTTCAGTTGGATTCTATTATCTCAACTGTTACTGGAGGGAAGGGAACTTTTTTACCAAAGGATAAAAAATCTAAGGTAAATTTAGGTCTAATAATCATTTTCGTTCCTTTCCCACAACAAGGAACAAAAGCCTGATCCTTCATCCTATTTAGCCAGCTCCTAAATACCCATGAAGGTGCGGCCCTCATTCCAGCTCAGCTGGTATGGGGCAGTTTACGTTTTCTTCAAGGAAATTTGGATCAATTCCGTTCACAATCTCTGGTTTCAGAACATTGTTTCAGAAAGGTACAGAATTGGCTTCAAGTTAAGGCCTCCTGCAAAGAGATTTTTTTCTTTCCCGTGTCCCAGTAAACACAGCAAAGGCTTAGCATTTCTGAAATGTGTTTCAGATCTAGAGTTGGCTGGAGTAATTATGCCAGTTCCAGTTCTGGAACAGGGGCTGGGGTTTTATTCTATCTCTTCATTGTACCAAAGAAGGTCAATTCCTTCAGACCAGTTCCAGATCTATCTATATTGAATCGTTATGTAAGGATACCAACATTCAAGATGGTAACTGTAGGACTATCCTGCCTTTTGTTTAGCAAGGGCATTATATGTCTACAATAGATTTACAGGATGTATATCTGCATATTCCGATTCATCCAGATCACTTTTAGTTTCTGAGATTCTCTTTTTAGACAAGCATTACCAGTTTTGTGGCTCTACCGTTTGGCCTAGCGTCAGCTCCAAGAATTTTTTTCAAAGGTTCTCGGTGCCCTTCTGTCTGTAATCGGAGAACAGGGTTTTGGTATTTCCTTATTTGGACGATATCTTGGTACTTGCTCAGTCTTCACATTTTCTCAGAATCTCATACGAATCGACTTGTGTTGTTTCTTCAAGATCATGGTTGGAGGATCAATTTACCATTCAGTTCATTGTTTCCTCAGACAAGGGTAACCTTTTTAGGTTTCCAGATAGATTCAGTGTCTATGACTCTGTCCTTGTCAGATAAGAGAAGTTTAACATTGATATCAGCTTGTCAAAACCTTCAGTCACAATCATTCCCTTTGGTAGCCTTATGCATGGAAATTTTAGGTCTTAGGACTGCCGCATCGGATGCGATCTCCTTTGCTCGTTTTCACATGCGACCTCTTCAGCTCTGTATGCTGAACCAGTGGTGCAGGGATTACACAAAGATATCTCAATTAATATCTTTAAACCGATTATACGACACTCTCTGACATGGTGGACAGTTCACCATTGTTTAGTTCAGGGGGCTTCTTTGTTCTTCCGACCTGGACTATAATCTCAACAGATGCAAGTCTTACAGGTTGGGGAGATGTGTGGGGGTCTCTGACGGCACAAGGGGTTTGGGAATCTCAGGAGGTGAGATTACCGATCAATATTTTGAACTCCGTGCAATTTTCAGAGCTCTTCAGTCTTGGCCTCTTCTGAAGAGAGAGTTGTTCATTTGTTTTCAGATAGACAATGTCACAGCTGTGGCATACATCAATCATCAAGGAGGGACTCACAGTCCTCTGGCTATGAAAGAAGTATCTCGAATTTTGGTTTGGGCGGAATCCAGCTCCTGTCTAATCTCTGCGGTTCATATCCCAGGTATAGACAATTGGGAAGCGGATTATCTCAGTCGCCAAACGTTGCATCCGGGCGAATGGTCTCTTCACCCAGAGGTATTTCTTCAGATTGTTCAAATGTGGGAACTCCCAGAAATAGTTCTGATGGCTTCTCATCTAAACAAGAAACTTCCCTGGTATCTGTCCAGATCCCGGGATCCTCGGGCGGAAGCAGTGGATACATTATCACTTCCTTGGAAGTATCATCCTGCCTATATCTTTCCGCCTCTAGTTCTTCTTCCAAGAGTATTCTCCAAGATTCTAAAGGAATGCTCGTTTGTCCTGCTGGTAGCTCCAGCATGGCCTCACAGGTTTTGGTATGCGGATCTTGTCTGGATGGCCTCTTGCCAGCTGTGGACTCTTCCGTTAAGACCAGACTTTCTGTCGCAAGGTCCTTTTTTCCATCAGGATCTCAAATCCTTAAATTTTAAGGTATGGAGTTTGAACACTTGATTCTTGGTCACAGAAGGTTTCTCTGACTCTGTGATTAATACTATGTGACAGGCTTGTAAATCTGTATCTAGAGAGATATATTATAGAGTCTGGAAGACTTATATTTCTTAGTGTCTTTCTCATCATTTTTTCTTGGCATTCTTTTTGAATACCGAGAATTTTTCAGTTTCTTCAGGATGGTTTAGATAAAGGTTTGTCCGCAAGTTCCTTGAAAGGACAAATCTCTGCTCTTTCTGTTCTTTTTTCACAGAAGGATTGCTAATCTTCCTGATATTTCATTGTTTTGTACAAGCTTTGGTTCGTATAAAACCTGTCATTAAGTCAATTTCTCCTCCTTGGAGTTTGAATTTGGTTCTGGGGGCTTTTCAAGCTCCTCCTTTTGAACCCATGCATTTTTTGGTCGTTATATTACTTTCTTGGAAAGTTTTGTTTCTTTTGGCCATCTCTTCTGCCAGAAGAGTCTCTGAATTATCTGCTCTTTCTTGTAAGTCTCCTTTTCTGATTTTTCATCAGGATGAGGCGGTGCTGCGAACTTCTTTTGAATTTTTTACCTAAGGTTGTGAATTCTAACAACCTTAGTAGAGAAATTGTGGTTCCTTCATTATGTCCTAATCCTATGAATTCTAAGGAGAAATCATTGCATTCTTTAGATGCTGTTAGAGCTTTGTATTATTATGTTTAAGCTACTAAGTCTTTCCGAAAGACTTCTAGTCTATTTGTCATCTTTTCCGGTTCTAGAAAAGGCCAGAAAGCTTCTGCCATTTCTTTGGCATCTTGGTTGAAATCTTTATTTCATCATGCCTATGTCGAGTCGGGTAAAATTCCGCCTCGATGGATTACAGTTCATTCTACTAGGTCAGTTTCTACTTCCTGGGCGTTTAGGAATGAAGCTTCGATTGATCAGATTTGCAAAGCAGCAACTTGGTCCTCTTTGCATATTTTTTCTAAATTCTACCATTTTGATGTGTTTTCTTCTTCTGAATCAGTTTTTGGTAGAAAAGTACTTCAGGCAGTGGTTTCAGTTTGAATCTTCTGCTTATGTTTTTCATTAAACTTTATTTTGGGTGTGGATTATTTTCAGCAGGAATTGGCTGTCTTTATTTTATCCCTCCCTCTCTAGTGACTCTTGTGTGGAAAGATCCACATCTTGGGTAGTCATTATCCCATACGTCACTAGCTCATGGACTCTTGCTAATTACATGAAAGAAAACATAATTTATGTAAGAACTTACCTGATGAATTCATTTCTTTCATATTAGCAAGAGTCCATGAGGCCCGCCCTTTTTTGTGGTGGTTATGATAATATAATAAATAAATAATGTGGGCGTCTTATTTGGCGCTAAAAAATATGGGCGTCATTTTTTTCTCCACATTATTTAAGTCTCATTATTTATTGCTTCTGGTTGCTAGAAGCTTGTTCACTGGCATTTTTTTCCTATTCCTGAAACTGTCATTTAAGGAATTTGATCAATTTTGCTTTATATGTTGTTTTTTCTCTTACATATTGCAAGATGTTCCACGTTGCAACTGAGTCAGAAGATACTTCAGGAAAATCGCTGCCCGGTGCTGGAGCTACCAAGCTAAGTGTATCTGCTAAAAACTTTTGGTATCTGTTTCTCCAGCTGTTGTTTGTATTGCATGTCATGACAAACTTATTAATGCAGATAAAATTTCCTTTAGTACTGTTACATTACCTGTTGCTGTTCCGTCAACATCTAATTTTCAGAGTGTTCCTGATAACATAAGAGATTTTATTTTTAAATCCATTAAGAAGGCTATGTCTGTTTATTTCTCCTTCTAGTATACATAAAAGTCTTTTAAAACTTCTCTTTTTTCAGATGAATTTTTAAATGAACATCATCATTCTGATACTTATAATGGTTCTTCTGGTTCAGAGGTTTCTGTCTCAGAGGTTGATGCTGATAAATCTTTGTATTTGTTCAAGATGGAATTTATTCGTTCTTTACTTAAAGAAGTATTAATTGCATTAGAAATAGAGGATTCTGGTCCTCTTGATACTAAATCTAAACGTTTAAATAAGGTTTTTAAATCTCCTGTAGTTATTCCAGAAGTGTTTTCTCTCCCTGATGCTATTTCTGAAGTAATTTCCAGGGAATGGAATAATTTGGGTAATTCATTTACTCCTTCTAAAACGTTTTAAGCAATTATATCCTGTGCCATCTGACAGATTAGAGTTTTTTTGGGACAAAATCCCTAAGGTTATGGGGCTGTCTCTACTCCTGCTAAAGGTACTACTATTCCTACGGCAGATAGTACTTCATTTAAGGATCCTTTAGATAGGAAAATTGAATCCTTTCTAAGAAAAGCTTACTTATGTTCAGGTAATCTTCTTAGACCTGCTATATTTTTAGCGGATGTTGCTGCAGCTTCAACTTTTTGGTTAGAAGCTTTAGCGCAACAAGTAACAGATCATAATTTTATAGCATTATTATTATTCTATAACATGCTAACAATTTTATTTGTGATACCATCTTTTGATATCATTAGAGTTGATGTCAGGTATATGTCTCTAGCTATTTTAGCTAGAAGAGCTTTATGGCTTAAAACTTGGAATGCTGATATGTCTTCTAAGTCAACTTTGCTTTCCATTTCTTTCCAGGGTAATAAATTATTCGGTTCTCAGTTGGATTCTATTATCTCAACTGTTACTGGAGGGAAGGGAACTTTTTTACCAAAGGATAAAAAATCTAAGGTAAATTTAGGTCTAATAATCGTTTTCATTCCTTTCCTCACAACAAGGAACAAAAGCCTGATCCTTCATCCTCAGGAGCGGTATCAGTTTGAAAACCATTTCCAGTTTGGAATATATCCAAGCCTTATAGAAACCTAAAGCCAGCTCCTAAGTACTCATGAAGGTGCGGCCCTCATTCCAGCTCAGCTGGTATGGGGCAGATTACGTTTTCTTCAAAGAATTTTGGATCAATTCCGTTCACAATCTCTGGTTTCAGAACAATGTTTCAGAAAGGTACAGAATAGTCTTCAAGTTAAGGCCTCCTGCAAAGAGATTGTTTTCTTTCCCGTGTCCCAGTAAACCCAGCAAAGGCTCAGCATTTCTGAAATGTGTTTCAGATCTAGAGTTGGCTGGAGTAATTATGCCAGTTCCAGTTCTGGAACAGGGGCTGGGGTTTTATTCTATCTCTTCATTGTACCAAAGAAGGTCAATTCCTTCAGACCAGTTCCGGATCTATCAATATTGAATCGTTATGTAAGGATACCAACATTCAAGATGGTAACTGTAGGACTATCCTGCCTTTTGTTTAGCAAGGGCATTATATGTCTACAATAGATTTACAGGATGCATATCTGCATATTCCGATTCATCCAGATCACTTTTAGTTTCTGAGATTCTCTTTTTTGACAAGCATTACCAGTTTTGTGGCTCTACCGTTTGGCCTAGCATCAGCTCCAAGAATATTTTCAAAGGTTCTCGGTGCCCTTCTGTCTGTAATCAGAGAACAGGGTATTGTGGTATTTCCTTATTTGGACGATATCTTGGTACTTGCTCAGTCTTCACATTTTCGCAGAATCTCATACGAATCGACTTGTGTTGTTTCTTCAAGATCATGGTTGGAGGATCAATTTACCAAAAAGTTCATTGATTCCTCAGACAAGGGTAACCTTTTTAGGTTTCCAGATAGATTCAGTGTCTATGACTCTGTCCTTGTCAGACAAGAGAAGTTTAACATTGATATCAGCTTGTCAAAACCTTCAGTCACAATCATTCCCTTTGGTAGCCTTATGCATGGAAATTTTAGGTCTTAGGACTACCGCATCGGATGCGATCTCCTTTGCTCGTTTTCACATGCGACCTCTTCAGCTCTGTATGCTGAACCAATGGTGCAGGGATTACACACAGATATCTCAATCAATATCTTTAAACCGATTATACGACACTCTCTGACGTGGTGGACAGATCACCATCGTTTAGTTCAGGGGGCTTCTTTTTTTTTCCGACCTGGACTATAATCTCAACAGATGCAAGTCTTACAGGTTGGGGAGCTGTGTGGGGGTCTCTGACGGCACAAGGGGTTTGGGAATCTCAGGAGGTGAGATTACCGATCAATATTTTGGAACTCTGTGCAATTTTCAGAGCTCTTCAGTCTTGGCCTCTTCTGAAGAGAGAGTTGTTAATTTATTTTCAGATAGACAATGTCACAACTGTGGCATACATCAATCATCAAGGAGGGACTCACAGTCCTCTGGCTATGAAAGAAGTATCTCAAATTTTGGTTTGGGCGGAATCCAGCTCCTGTCTAATCTCTGCGGTTCATATCCCAGGTATAGACAATTGGGAAGCGGATTATCTCAGTCGCCAAACGTTGCATCCGGGCGAATGGTCTCTTCACCCAGAGGTATTTCTTCAGATTGTTCAAATGTGGGAACTCCTAGAAATAGATCTGATGGCTTCTCATCTAAACAAGAAACTTCCCTGGTATCTGTCCAGATCCCGGGATCCTCGGGCGGAGGCAGTGGATGCATTATCACTTCCTTGGAAGTATCACCCTGCCTATATCTTTCCGCCTCTAGTTCTTCTTCCAAGAGTATTCTCCAAGATTCTAAAGGAATGCTCGTTTGTCCTGCTGGTAGCTCCAGCATGGCCTCACAGGTTTTGGTATGCGGATCTTGTCCGGATGGCCTCTTGCCAGCTGTGGACTCTTCCGTTAAGACCAGACTTTCTGTCGCAAGGTCCTTTTTTCCATCAGGATCTCAAATCCTTAAATTTAAGGTATGGAGTTTGAACGCTTGATTCTTGGTCAAAGAGGTTTCTCTGACTCTGTGATTGATACTATGTGACAGGCTCGTAAATCTGTATCTAGAGAGATATATTATAGAGTCTGGAAGACTTATATTTCTTAGTGTCTTTCTCATCATTTTTCTTGGCATTCTTTTTTGAATACCAAGAATTTTACAGTTTCTTCAGGATGGTTTAGATAAAGGTTTGTCCGCAAGTTCCTTGCATGGACAAATCTCTGCTCTTTCTGTTCTTTTTCACAGAAAGATTGCTAATCTTCCTGATATTCATTGTTTTGTACAAGTTTTGGTTCGTATAAAACCTGTCATTAAGTCAATTTCTCCTCCTTGGAGTTTGAATTTGGTTCTGGGGGCTCTTCAAGCTCCTCCTTTTGAACCCATGTATTCTTTGGTCATTAAATTACTTTCTTGGAAAGTTTTGTTTCTTTTGGTCATCTCTTCTGCCAGAAGAGTCTCTGAATTATCTGCTCTTTCTTGTGAGTCTCCTTTTCTGATTTTTCATCAGGATAAGGCGGTGCTGCAAACTTCTTTTGAATTTTTTACCTAAGGTTGTGAATTCTAACAACATTAGTAGAGAAATTGTGGTTCCTTCATTATGTCCTAATCCTATGAATTCTAAGGAGAAATCATTGCATTCTTTGGATGCTGTTAGAGCTTTGTATTATTATGTTGAAACTACTAAGTCTTTCCGAAAGACTTCTAGTCTATTTGCCATCTTTTACGGTTCTAGAAAAGGCCAGAAAGCTTCTGCCATTTCTTTGGCATCTTGGTTGAAATCTTTATTTCATCATGCCTATGTTGAGTCGGGTAAAACTCTGCCTCGAAGGATTACAGCTCATTCTACTAGGTCAGTTTCTACTTCCTGGGCGTTTAGGAATGAAGCTTCGGTTGATCAGATTTGCAAAGCAGCAACTTGGTCCTCTTTGCATACTTTTACTAAATTCTACCATTTTTGATGTGTTTTCTTCTTCTGAAGCAGTTTTTGGTAGAAAAGTACTTCAGGCAGTGGTTTCAGTTTGAATCTTCTGCTTATGTTTTCATTAAACTTTATTTTGGGTGTGGATTATTTTCAGCAGGAATTGGCTGTCTTTATTTTATCCCTCCCTCTCTAGTGACTCTTGCGTGGAAAGATCCACATCTTGGGTAGTCATTATCCCATACGTCACTAGCTCATGGACTCTTGCTAATTACATGAAAGAAAACATAATTTATGTAAGAACTTACCTGATAAATTCATTTCTTTCATATTAGCAAGAGTCCATGAGGCCCACCCTTTTTTGTGGTGGTTATGATTTTTTTGTATAAAGCACAATTATTCCAATTCCTTATTTTTTATGCTTTCGCACTTTTTTCTTATCACCCCACTTCTTGGCTATTCGTTAAACTGATTTGTGGGTGTGGTGAGGGGTGTATTTATAGGCATTTTAAGGTTTGGGAAACTTTGCCCCTCCTGGTAGGAATGTATATCCCATACGTCACTAGCTCATGGACTCTTGCTAATATGAAAGAAATGAATTTATCAGGTAAGTTCTTACATAAATTATGTTTTTTTTCAACCACTTTTGATAGGAAAATGCATAATCACATGATTTCTGATATCAGCCACACTGATTCAAATATAGATTTTAAACTATCACTTACGAATCAAATTGCTCGATACTTGTGTCATTGATCACTCATCAGAATTTGTAAGTGCCTTTCCGTTACATTGCGTATTATACTTTGAAAGTATGTATAAGGACAGTCTAGTCAAAATTAAACTTTCATTATTCAGATAGAACATGTAATTTTAATCAACTTTCCAATTTACTTTTATCATCAAATTTGCTTTTTTTCTCTTAGTATTCTTAGTTGAAACGAAACCTAGGCAGACCCATATGCTAATTTCTAAACCCTTGAGGGCTGCCTCTTATCACATACTTTTTAAATTCCTGTTGCTAGGCCTAATGGAAGAGCAACAAACTGGTAATGCTTGTATAGAAAAGAGAATCTCAGAAACCGATATGGGTCTCAATGAATTTGAATATGAACATAAGCATCCTGTAAGTCTATTGTGGACATAAAATGCCCTTGCTGAACAAAAGGCAGAGTAGTCCTTATAGTCACTATCTTGAAAGTTGGGACTTTTACAAAATGATTTAAAAGTTTCAGATCCAGAACTGGTCTGAAAGAATTCTCTTTCTTTGGGACAATGAATAGATTTGAATAGAACCCCAAACCCTGTTCCTGTAGAGGAACTGGAACAATCAGCCCTGAAAGCTCTAGATCTGAAACACATTTCAAAAAAAGCCTGAGCCTTCACAGAATTTGTTTGAACATGAGAAAGAAAGAATCTTCCCATGGGTGGTCTTATTGTGAAACCTATCCGATACCCTTGAGACACAATATTCTGAATCCACTGATTCTGAACAGAACCTGACCAAATTTCCTGAACTAATTTCAATCTGCCCCCCACCAGCTGAACTGGATTGAGGGCCATACCTTCTTGCAGTCTTGGGGGCTGGATTAGTTTTTTTATAAGGCTTGGTTTTATTCCAATTTGAACCAGAGGCCTTAGGGGAAGGAGTAGACTTTTGTTCCTTATTCTGACGAAAGGAACGAAAACGATTAGGAGCCTTAAACTTACCCTTAGACTTTTTATATTGGGGTAAAAAAACTCCCTTCCCCCAGTGATAGTGGAAATAATAGAAAATAATTGAGAACCAAATAAATTCTTACCCTGGAAAGATAGAGATAGTAATCTAGATTTAGACAAAATGTCAGCATTCCAAGATTTAAGCCATAAAGCTCTTCTGGCTAAAATAGCTAAAGACATAGATTTAATATCGATGTTAATAATGTCAAATATAGCATCACAAATGAAATGATTAGCATGTTGAAGCAGAAGAATAATGCTAGACAAATCATGATCTTCTACCTGACGAGCTAAACTGTCCAACCAAAAAGTTGAAGCAGCAGCCATATCAGCCATAGAAATGGCAGGTCTGAGAATATAACCAGAATGTAAATAAGCTTTGCTTAGATAAGATTCAATCTTTCTATCTAAAGGATCCTTAAAATAAGTACTATCTTCCATAGGAATAGTAGTACGTTTGGCAAGAGTGGAAATAGCCCCATCAACCTTAGGGACTTTGACTCTAAATTAGCCACAGGTAAAGGATACGACTTCTTAAACCTAGAAGAAGGATTAAAATAAGAACCAGGCTTAGACCATTCCTTACACATCATATCAGAAACAGCATCTGGAATAGGAAAAACCTCAGGTGCAACCTTAGAAGGTTTATAAACAGAATTTAAACGTTTACTGGCTTTGTTATCAAGAGGACTAGACTCTTCAATACCCAAAGTAACCAGAACTTCCTTCAACAAAGAACTAAAATAATCAATCTTAAACAGATAGGAAGATTTGTCAGTTTCAGATTCTGATTCAGGATCCTCTGAACCAGAGGGATCCTCATCAGCAGAGGATATTTCAGTATGCTGTCAGTCAATACAAATTTCATCAGAATTATGAGAAGTTTTTAAAAAAAACTTTTACGTTTCTTTGAAGGCGGAATAGCAGACATAGCCTTATCTATAGCTGCAGCAATATAATTCTTAACATCTGCAGGAATATCAGGTAAATTAGACATCGAAGGAATAACAGACAATGCATTAGTACTAATAGAAACATTATCAGCATGCAAAAGCTTGTCATGACAGATGCCACATAATTGAGCTGAAGAAATAGCATCAGTTAATTTACGACACACTTAGCTTTGGTAGCATGCATGGTTTCTACAGGAACATCAGAGGCAGGATCAGACTGAGACATCTTGTAAAATGTAAAAAGATAAAAAAACAACATTTAAACAAAATATCCAATCTCCTCATATAGCAGTTTCAGGAATGGGGAAAAATGTTTATGCTAAAGTAAGATGCAAAAAAAATAAGCATCATCGCTTTTGAAAATATTAAGAGTACTAGAAGCATTAAAGGAAGATGGGTAATATACAAAAAATGGCGCAACTCGCGTCATAACAGGTGTGGTTTCTCGGCAAAAATAACTGTCAACAAAGACGCAGGAAATTACGAGACTTGCGTTGCCCTAGACAGCAAAAAAAAATTCGCGCCATAATTGGCATTATGCATCCTCGTGAGCATAGTTTGCCCGTGAAAATTTTTGGAAAACAAAGACAAATTGAAAAAACTGGAACTCCAGGTAAGAAAAAAATTAAATAATTTTCCCAAACATAAATTCCATACTGAAACTGATAGTCTGCAAAAAAGGGAAATATACAAAGACCTGACTCATAGCAAATATAAGCAAACACATATATTTAAAACTTTACAATATAATATAAAGCACCAAACATAGCTGAGAGTGTCTTAAAAAATTATACATACTTACCAGAAGACACCCATCCACATATAGCAGGCAGCCAAACCAGTACTGAAAAATATCAGCAGAGGTAATGGTAGAGTATAACGTCGATCTGAAAAGGGAGGCAAGGGATGAATCCCTACGACCGATTACAGAGAGCCTTTGAAAGGATTTCCCATGGGTGAAACCACTAAATCAACTGCAATACTCCCTTCAAATCCCTCTGACAAACACTGTACTCTGAGAGGAATTGGGCTTCAAAAATGCTCAGAAGCGCCTATCATAGAAGAAATCAAGCACAACTTACTTCACCACCTCCATAGGAGGCAAAGTTTGTAAAACTTAGGTATGTGTGTGGTGGGAGGTGTATTTATAGGCATTTTGAGGTTTGGGAAACTTTGCCCCTCCTTGTAGGAATGTATATCCCATACTTCACTAGCTCATGGACTCTTGCCACTTACATGAAAGAAATGTAAGACAAACCTACAATGACAATAAAAAAACAGGCACCTATCCATGCCTTAGTTGCATGAGCTGCAACTCTATAATGAAAAGAGAATATTTTTATCACCCATATGAAGGCAAGAGATTTAAGATAAGTGGGTACTATACTTGTGAAGCCACTTTTGTAGTCTATCTTATCAAATGTCCATGCTACTTTATTTATATAGAGGAGATGACACAAAAGCCAGGGACAGAATGTCACGCTGCTCCTTTGCTCTGCTGTGGCCATTGCCATGGACACAGGCACTCCTCCTGTTGCTAGGGATATGTCAGTGTAACTGCAGCACGGTGATGACAACATCACTGCCCGCCCTCTCTTCCCTATGTAAAGGCCTCAATCTCTCTCACCTGTGCCCAAGTATAGGTGTTACTTCTTGTGCTCCGGTGTGCTGTATATATGTATGCTGAATTGCTGTTTTGATTACTCTGCTTGCCTTAACCCCTGAATTGCTTAACTGCTTAACTGTGGATGAACTCTGCCTGTTTTGACTACTCTGCTTGCCTTAACTTCTTTTTTTTTCTTCTAATTATTACCGCAA
The DNA here is from genome assembly GCF_027579735.1 of Bombina bombina. Taxonomy (NCBI): domain Eukaryota; kingdom Metazoa; phylum Chordata; class Amphibia; order Anura; family Bombinatoridae; genus Bombina; species Bombina bombina. The sequence goes on along the minus strand of NC_069504.1, from coordinate 1,035,353,932 downwards.
GTTTATAAAAAATCTTCTCCCATATAGTTGCTCCCCTTACTGAGTTAACTAAATGGAACAGAGACTGCAAAAACTGGCATCCCAAAAACTGCAAAAACTGGCATCTCTCCTGAAAAAGGCCTTTTGTTCTGCTCCTGTGCTCCTCCATCCTGATCCTGACCTGCAGTTCACTTTAGAGGTTGACACCTCTGAGATTGGAGCTGGAGCAGTCCTAACCCAAAGGGATCCTTTATCCTCCAAGTTGCACCCTGTAGTATTTTTCTCCAAGCGCTTTACTCCTGCAGAGAAGAACTATGATGTGGGTAATCGTGAACTCTTAGCCATTAAGATGGCTCTAACTGAATGGTGTCATTGGCTAGAGGGTACCACCAATCCCATTCAGATTCTCACTGACCACAAGAATCTGTCGTACCTTGAGACTGCTCATAGACTTAATCCTCGACAGGCCAGATGGGCCTTGTTCTGTTCCCGTTTTAACTTTGTGGTCTCTTATCTTCTTGGGACCAAGAATAAAAAGGCTGATGCCCTTTCCCGTCAGTTTCCTCAGTCAAGTGATTCCTCTGACGCTCCTATTAAACACATACCCCCCTACTGTGTGGTTGCTCAACTTAACACCTCTCTTCTTCAAAGACTGCAACGTGCCCAGTCTAGAAAGCCTCCTGAAGCCCCACTGCTCCTGATATCTTCTTTGTAACTCTGAACCTACGCACCCCTTTGCTATCCTGGGCTCATGATAGTAAACTTTCAGGACATCCTGGCTTAGCAAGATCTTTTAAGCTTCTTTCTAAGCATGTATGGTGGCATACCATGAAGACCGACGCTCAGGATTATTTTAAAGCCTGCATGACTTGTGCTGCCAATAAGACTCCTCGATCCTTGTCTCCTGGCTTACTCCAAAATAACAATGGATTTCATTGTGGACCTCCCTCCTTCTGACCATCATACGGTTATCTGGGTTGTGGTAGATCGATTTTCCAGACTGGCTCATTTTGTACCCTTATAGAAACTGCCATCTGCCCAAGAGTTATTGTCTCTTTTTCTGTTACATATGGTACAACATGAGATTTCTGTGAATATCGTTTCCGACAGAGGTCCACAATTCATCTCTGCCTTTTGGAGAGCCTTTTGCAAGTTGATTGGAACCACTGTCTCCTTGTCGTCCAGCTACCATCCTCAGACTAATAGGCTGACTGAGAGAGTGAATCAAGATCTCAAAGTTTATCTAAGAACCTTTGTTAATTCTCTCCATACCAACTGGTCTGAGTTGTTGCCCCTAGCTGAGCTGGCAAAGAACACTGATTGGCACTCTTCTCTACAATGTTCTCCATTTCAAGCCACAGCAGGTTACCAACCTTGTGTCTTTCCTCTTTCTGCTCTGTCCACAGGGGTTCCTGCTGCAGACAGACACGTTACTAACCTCACTACTCTTTGGCAACGTATTCGCTCTCAGTTACGTTCAGCTGTCTCCAGATACAAGAGGTTTGCTGATCATCATAGAGCTTCTGTTCGTGCCTTTTCAGTAGGTGACCATATTTGGGGCTCTACTCGACATATTGTTCTACGTCAACCCAGTCACAAATTAGGGTCTAGGATTATCGGCCCCTACAAGGTCCTTAAAAGACTGTCTCTTGTTGCCTACAAAGTGGCCTTATCCAGAACCCAGCACATACACCCTGTCTTCCACATCTCGTTACTCAATCCTTGCATCAAGAACAGATATACTCAGCTCCAACCATCTTCTCTTCCGCTCCTGATTCATGGTGACCCTGAGTATGAGGTTGCTAAGATCCTGGACTCCAGATACAGACGCAGGCAACTACAGTACCTCGTACACTGGAAGGACTACTCCATGGCAGATCGTTCCTGGGTTCCTGCCTGTGATGTGCATGCTCCATCTTTGGTCTCCAGGTTTCATGCTGCACATCCCACCAAGCCTATGTAGGGTCCCGGAGGTACCCTTTGAGAAGGGGGCTCTGTCACGCTGCTCCTCTGCTCTGCTGTGGCCATTGCCATGGACACAGGCACTCCTCCTGTTTCTAGGGATATGGCAGTGTAACTGCAGCACAGTGATGACATCACCACCCGACCTGTCTTCCCTATGTAAAGGCCTCAGTCTCTCTCACCTGTGCCCAAGTATATTCTTGTGCGCCTGGGTGCTGTATATCTGTATGCTGAATTGGTGTATTGATTCACTGTTGCTGAACTCTGCCTGTTTTGACTACTCTGCTGGCCTAAACCCCTGAATTGCTGGACTGCTTAACTGTTGATGAACTCTGCCTGTTTGACTATGCTGCTTGCCTTAACCCCTGAATTGCTGGATTGCTTTACCGTTGATGAACTCTGCCTGTTTTGACTACTCTGCTTGCCTTAACCCCTGAATTGCTGGACTGCTTAACTGTTGATGAACTCTGTCTGTCTGACCATTATATTGGTTTCCCCCTGAACTGTTATATTGCTGGATATCCTTTTGTTGCTGACTCCTGCCTGTTCCCAGTCCGTCTATTGGTTTACCCCTGAACTGCCATACTGCTGGATTACCTTCCTGTTGCCACTGAGTACTGTCCTGTCTGCTGTAAATACTGCTTACCTCATTCTACAAACTCTCTCTCTCTGCTCTTGGATATTTCCTATCATTCCACTTGATGACGGAATAAGAAGACTACTTGCCAAGTTTGGTCTGATAGTGGAATATTCCACAAGCATTATACAGAATGAGCCAACATCGCTATAACATTAGATGCAATAACCGTGAGGCAACCCTTTCTCGCCACTTTTTTTGAAAAGGGTCACCAAATTAGCCAACTTAGGTGGCAGATAATTGAACAGGTGTTGCACCCTAGAAATGGCATGGATAGGGAAAAGTTACTCAAACAGAGAGAAATGTGGTGGATCATTAAATTAAACACATTAGTACCTAAAGGGTTAAACAAAGATTATGATCTCAGTATTTCTGTAATTGTTATGGGACAATATGAATTAATATTAATAGATACTTTGTATTCCATTATGTATTGTTTTTAATATATTCGAATTTGGAGTAAGAATTATTGTTATGTTACAAACTGTTATGTTGCAAATTACCAGTTATATATAAATAAGTATGGTAAAAATACAATATATCCAAATTGTGTATTAACAAGCTGTCATAGTGATGTGAAAAGTGTCCACTAGATGGATACATGGTATAAGAAATTAACAGAGTGGCGCCAAACTTGCACCTTTGAAAGACCTCTGATCAGTGTGTTTTAACATATGCATGAATGAATAAGGGATCTGTCCCCAAAACGTAGCATATCTTGCTTTTTAGTATGCTTTTAAAATAAGCTTGAAAAAGAGTAGCCTTGAAATCAGATGGATGATAAAAAAAATCTTCAAACTTTATTGGAATACATGTAATAAAACACGTCAGTGCCGTGTACAAATTAATTCACAGGAACTTCAGATCCTACGCGTTTCGGCAGGTGCCGTAATCATAGATCTGATTATACACAATACATTGCTAGTTTAAATAATCAAACCTTTACAGCTATTGGTGGAAAATGCTAAGTAAAAACACTCCCATTTAACCCTCTAAAACCATATTGCTGCTCCAGAAAATATTTAAGAGCTTGTATGCCCAGTTTGTGCGGTATGCTAGAGTATAGGGACACTACATCCCTATCTCAAACTGGGCATGCAAGCTCTTAAATATTTTCTGGAGCAGCAAGCTGATTTGGATCTACAAACTATTGACTACATCATTAGGGTCACGTGGTTTTTGTTGCAGCATAATTATTTTTCTTTTGAGGGTAATTTCTATCTGCAGAGACAAGGGACCACCATTGGTGGAAAGTTTGCACCATCTTATGCCAACATTTTTATGGGCTGGTTGGAGCGGTCTTTTGTCTATACAGATGGCAATCCCTTTGTACAGCACATTTTGTTTTATCGTCGATTTATCGACGAGTTGCTGCTTATTTGGGATTCTAATAGAGATACAGCTAAAGATTTTGTACACTATCTCAATGAGTGTGACAATGGAGTCAATTTCACTTTTAAGTGGAATCAGTCTGAAATCAATTTTCTTGACATTACCTTAATTGGCGTACCAGACTCCAATAATATACAGACTAAACTATACTGCAAGAAAATCACAGGCAATACTATTCTACATAACAAAAGCTCTCATCCCCAACATGTCTTTAAAGGCATTGCAAAAGGACAGTTCCTCAGGGCCAAAAGAATATGTAGTACTGAGTCAGATTTTGTGAAGGAAACCAGAAATATTATTGAAAGATTAACCTCCAGAGGTTATCCCCCACAACTGTTGAATAGAATAGTCAGAGAGGTTGCTGCCACAGATAGGAGCAACACTTTACAGTCTAGAAGGACAGTGGGCAAAAACATCAACAGGAACATCAACAGGAATATCAACATAGATAAAAAAAATCCTATGCTGTTCATCACACAGTATTCCTCTGATTTCTATTCCATTTGTAATATACTAAAAAAAAACAAGGTTTCAGATGTGTTTACTCAAGAAACTTAACACTAGGCAACATTCTCTCTCCCAGCCAGTTACCACGAAAGGAACCAACCAGTACATGGCTAAGTGTAAATGGCACCTATAAATGTGGAGCAAGTAGGTGCAAAGCCTGTGATTATCTGACAGAGAGTAGAGAATTCAAATCACAAATCACTCAACAATCATCTCCAACTAAGGGTTGTATTAAATACTCTTCAAAATATGTTATCTATCGTATTGAGTGCACTACCCACTGTCGCCAATATGTAGGCATGACAATCAGAGATATCTGTTCCCGTATCCGGGAGCATTTGGGGTATATAAAAAATGATAGACCTTGCTCTGTGCTCTCACGCCATTTCTTGGAAGTTCATTAAAAAGATGTTACCACATTTAAGTGGAGAGCTATAGAAATCATCAAACAACCATCCAGAGGTAGTGATAAAGAGGGACTTCTGACCAGGCAGGAAGTCTATTGGATCCATAAGTTGCAAACTCAGGTTCCTAATGGATACAATTCAGAGTTTGATATTATCAAGCATTGGTATTAATTACTGATCGTAGACTGTCCTGCCTGGCTATTATGTCAGCAACCCACCCTCGTTACTATCACCACATGCCTTTACATATTGTTGCTTGTTTTTATTGGTCTTTATTAAATTTAATTTGCTCTTGTCTTAGTTTTGAATTTTGGTTTCAAAATACTAACCATTATCATTCATTATGTTTGTGTTCAGTTCAATTCAAGTTCTCTACTTATGTTCATATATGTGTTAAGGGTAAATACATGGGACTGCCTTCTGCATGTCAGTAAGCTATATATAGGTTACTATTATAGTTAACACGTTTACATCCCTTATATTATATCTCTATATTCTAATGATAGATATATTTACTGTACTCTTTACTAATTTGTACTTCCATTCCTTGACACTAGCACTTAGTTACAATTAATATGTCCTTAGCAATATTAGATAAATTATATGCTATATTCTTGTACCTGAGCATTCATAGTTGTTTAATGTACTCAACATCAGATAGCCTGTAAATGTACCTGTTTCTGTATTATATTTACGATATAACAAGGTCAAATTTAATTACATTGCTTTCAGGTTTTATCTACTTTGGCGTTTAAGATGCCATTTTAAATAATGGTATATATCTGTAATAATTCCTAAGACTTTTATATTGTATTGCTATAATGTCATTGTATAATTTGCTGGTTTTAGAGGGTTAAATTGGAGTGTTTTTACTTAGCATTTTCCACCAATAGCTGTGAAGGTTTGATTATTTAAACTAGCAATATTATGTGCATAATCAGATCTAAGATTACGGCACCTGCCGAAACGCGTAGGGTCTGATGTTCCTGTGAATTACTTTGTACACGGCACTGGCGTGTTTTATTACATGTATTCCAATAAAGTTTGAAGATTTTTTTATCATCCCTCTGACTTCAAGGCTACTCTTTTTCAATTTTGTCTACTGGACTACAAGGAGTCCTTACTTTGCCTTGATTTGGGATTCCCCAAGCTACTGTATCCTTCCTGAAACTGGCAACACACACCTTTGTTGGAGTAACCCTCCCATTTGCATGGTATCCTCCTCACTAATGATGTCACACCCGGAAGTTGGTACACACTCAGAGAAGACGGAGAATCGTAATTCACGCCGTAGCTTTGGATCTTTACTATGTACAGTCTCCCGAGCTGAAGTGTGTGGTCCTCGAATCCATCAAAAGTGGAGAAGCTGCAGTAGCAGACGGGTGAATTATAACCGCCCCTCTGCAAGGTGGATGCTACACTGTCGTATTCAGTCAATTTTGTATTACTTTTACCAGCATTATTACGGGATAAGTGGTTGTTGCCTTTGTGTCACATTCAGTGTTAAAAGGATCCATGAGCCTAAGCATCTTTAATTATGGATTGCTTTTATTGGTAGGATTTGCTCTCTGTTTTTAACTATAAAATAAGTTATTTAATTGAAGGTGCTGTGGACCATCCATTCTTTGTAAATATCTATTTGGGGAGTTTGCAGTCTTTCTTGTCTACATGCACCTACTTCACGATTAGTGCTGTTTACCTGAACTGTTGTTCAAATAAATGTAAAGGGATTTGCAAAATTTTCCTAAATCTAGTGATTTTTGTACTGACCATCAGCATATTGATATATCCTCTACTGATGGGGTTTCCAATGATTCAGAGGATGCCACGTCAGAGACAGAAATAAACAAATCTTTTTTATTTAAGATAGAACATATTTACTCTCTTTTCAAGGAAGTATTGTTTACTTTGGATATTGAGGAGTCTAGACCTCCTTATGATAAAGCTAGTAATCATTTAAATTCTGTATTTAAGACTACTGTTATTAGTCCTGAAATTTTTCCTATTCCAAACACTATCTCTAATGTAATTGCTTAAGTATGGTCGAAACCTGGTACCTCTTTTTAACCCTTCTATGTTTAAAAAATTGTATCCTTTGCCTGTTGCTAATCTGGAATTTTGGGACTCTGTCCCTAAGGTTGATGGGGCTATTTCTACTCTTTCTAAACGTACTACTATTCCTATGGAAGGCAGTACCTCTTTTACGAATCCTTTAGATAGGAAGCTTGAATCTTATCTAAGAAGGGCATGTTTACATACTGGTTATATTCTTAGACCAGTTATATCTACGGCTGATGTAGCTGCTGCTTTGACTTTTTGGTTGGCCAGTTTAGCACAGCAGTTGTTTTCAGATCCTGAATTATCTAACATTATCCTTTTACTTCAACATGCAAATCATTTTATTTGCAGAGCTATTTTTGATGTTTTGAAGATCTATGTCTTTAGCTATTCTAACTAGAAGAGATTTATGGCTTAAATCTTGGAATGCTGACATGGTGTCTAAAACTAGATTATCATCTCTCTTTCAGGGTAAAATCTTTTTGGTTTTCAATTTTGGAGACCATCTCCAAATTGGAATAAATCCAAACCTTATAAGAAACAGAATCCCGCCCCTAATCCTGCATGAAGGTGCGGCCCTCAAACCAGTTCTTCTGGTGGGGGGCAGACTAAAGCTATTTCAAATAATTTGGATAGAATCTGTCCAAAATCAGAAAATTCAGAATGTTATTTCTTAGAAGTATTGAATTGGATTCAGAATAAGACCTCCTATGGGAAGATTCTTTCTCACCCATGTACCAAAAAACCCAGTAAAAGCCCAAGCATTTCTGAAATGTGTTTCAGATCTTGAACTCTCGGGGGTAATTGTCCCAGTTCTTCAACAGGAACAGGGATTTGGTTTTTATTCATATCTATTCATTGTTCCAAAAAAGGAAAATTCTTTCAGACCAATTTTGGATCTGAAAACTTTAATTCGTTTTGTAAGAGTCCCAACTTTTAAGATGGTGACTATAAGGACTATTCTGCCTTTTGTTCAACAAGGTCACTTTATGTCCACAATAGACTTACAGGATGCTTACCTTCACATTCGGAGTCATCCAGATCACTATCGATTTCTGAGATTCTCTTTCCAAAGCAAGCATTACCAATTTGTTGCTCTTCTGTTTGGCCTAGCAACAGCACCAATAATATTATTTATTCCCTTCTATCTGTAATCAGAGAGCAGGATAATTGTGTTGTTTCCTTATTTGGACGCTATCTTGGTACTAGCTCAATCTTTTTATTTAGCAGAATCTCATACAAAACAACTATTGTCATTTCTTTGAAGACATGGTTGAAGGATTAATTTACCAAAGAGTTTCTTGATTCCTCAGACAAAGGTCCCCTTTTTAGGTTCCTGATAGAGTCAGTGTCTATTACTCTATCCCTAACAGAAAAGAGACAATTGAGATTGGTTTCATCTTGTCTAAACCTTCAGTCTCTATTATTCCCTTCAGTGGCTATGTGCATGAAAGTTTTAGGTCTTATGATTGCAGCATCGGACACAATCCCCTTTGCTTGTTTTCATATGAGACCTCTACAGTTTTGCATGTTGCACCAATGGTGCAGAGATTACACTCAGATATCACAACTGATATTCTTAAATCCCAACACTCAACTCTCTCTGACTTGGTGGTTAAACCATCAACTTATTGTTCAAGAGGCCTCCTTTGTTCTTCCTACCTGGTCTTAAATCTCAACAAATGCAAGTCTTACAGGTTGGGGAGCTGTCTGGGGGTCTCTGACAGCACAAGAGGTTTGGAATCCTCGAGAGGCGAGGTTACCAATGAATATCTTAAAACTCCATGCTATTTTCAGAGCACTTCAGGCTTGGCCTCTATTAAAGAGAGAACCATACATTCGTTTTTAAACAGACAGTATCACAACAGTGGCATATGTCAATCATCAAGGGAGGACTCACAGTCCCCTAGCAATGACAGAAGTATCTTGAATACTTTCTTGGGCAAAATCCAACTCTTGTCTAATCACTACGATTCATATCCCAGGTGTAGACAATAGGGAAGCGGATTATCTCAGCCGTCAATCTCTTCATCGGGGGGAGTAGTCTCTCCATCTAGATGTGTTCTTTCAAATTGCGCAGATGTGTGGTCTTCCAGAAATAGATCTGATGGCCTCTCGTCTGAACAAAAAACTTTCCAGATACCTCTCCATGTCCAGGGATCCTCAGGCAAAAATGATGGATGCTCTAGCAGTTCTTTGGTTTTACTAAACTGCCTACATTTTTCCACCTCTGGTTCTTCTTCCAAGAGTGATCTCAAAGATCATAATGAAACAATCTTATGTGTTTCAGATAGCATCAGCATGGCCCCACAGGTTCTGGTATGCAGACCTTGTCCGAATGTCCATTTGCTAGCCTTGGTCTGTTCCTCTAAGACCAGACCTTCTGTCTCAAGGCCAGTTTTTCCATCCAGATCTCAAATCTCTAAATTTGAAGGCATGGCAATTGAACATTTAGTTCTTAGTCATATAGGTTTCTCTGACTCAGTGATTTACACTGATTCAGGCTCATAACCCTGTTTCAAGGAAAATTTATCACAAGGTTTGGAAAACCTATATTTCACGGTGTTCTACACATGATTATTCCTGGCATTCTTTTAGAATTCCTAGGATTCTTCAGTTTCTTCAGGATGGTTTGGATAAAGGTTTGTCTACCAATACTTTGAAAGGACAAATCTCTGCTCTTTCTGTTTCATTTCACAGAAAGATTGCTAATCTTCCTGATATTCACTGTTTCGTCCAGGCTTTGACTCGTATCAAACCTGTTATTAAATTTCTCCTCTTTGGAGTCTTAATTTGATATTAAAGGCTTTGCAGGCTCCACCATTTGAGCATATGCATTATTTGGACATTAAACTACTTTCTTGGAAAGTGTTATTTCTCTTGGCTATCTCTTCTACTAGAGTTTCTGAATTGTCTGCTCTCTCTTGTGAGTCTCCTTATCTGATTTTCCATCAAGATAAAGCTGTTTTGCATACTTCATTAACATTTTTAACTAAAGTTGTGAATTAACAACATTAATAAGGAAATGATTGTTCCTTCCTTGTGTCCTAATCATGAGAATACTCTTAGAAGATCTTTGCATTCTTTGGATGTGGAAAGAGCTTTAAAATATTATGTTGATGCTACTAAGGATTTCAGAAAGACTTCTAGTCTATTTGTTATTTATTCTGGTTCTAGAAAAGGTCAGGAAGCCTCTGCCATTTCTTTGGCATCTTGGTTGAAAGTTCTGATTCACAAAGCTTATTTGGAGGCGAGCCATCCTCTGCCTCAGAGAATTACAGCTCATTCGACAAGATTAGTTGCCACATTTTGGGCTTTCAAGAATGAAGCTTCAGTTGATCAAATCTGCAAAGCAGCCACTTGGTCTTCTTTGCATACCTTTACTAAATTTTACCATTTTGATGTTTTTGCTTTTTTGGAAGCAGCTTTTGGTAGAAAGGTTCTTCAGACAGCTGTCTTAGTTTGATTCTAGTGCCTGTTATTTAAGTTTTTTGAATTTTTAAGAAAGCTTAATTCATTTTTGGATTTAATTTCTCAGTGAAAATAGCTGTTTTTATTTCATCCCTCCCTTTTTTTGTTACTCATGGACTTCCACATCTTGGGTGTTATATCCCATCAGTGACAAGATCGTGGACTCTCACCACCTATATGAAAGAAAACATAATTTAAGAACTTACCTGATAAATTAATTTCTTTCATAGTGGTGAGTCCACGAGACCCACCCATTTTTTTTTTTGTATAAAGCACATTATTTATCCTATTCCTCTTTTTTATGCTTTTATTCCTTAAACACCTCACTAACTTGGTTATACATTAATCTGAGGTATGAGTGAGGTGGGAGGTGTATTTATAGGCATTTGAGGTTTGTGAAACTTAGCCCCCTCCTGGTAAGAATGTATATCCCCTCAGTAACAAGCTTGTGGACTCTCGCCCCCATGAAAGAAATTAATTTATCAGGTAAGTTCTTACATAAATTATGTTATATACACATGCATACATGTAAATATTTAGACATGTATATGTATGTATCTCTATGCGAAAGCCCTTTGCCTGCCTTTTTTTTCCCTAACACCCGAGACCTCATATCTTTGAGCCCTTGTAACTTTTTATTACAATTTTTTTTAAATAATTTTTATCTGACAGTGTTATTATGAGTGTAACTGTACTGTTTAATTATTTTTTTTACGTGTTTTGTACAACTTTTTTGTATCGCGTAACAGTTGACCAGAGCTCTAAAGTCGTGCTAACCCAACATGCGTCAAATTCAAATGTTCTCAAGCAAACGTTTACTTTCAAATCTTAATATGAGCGCTATTTTTATTTTGCCCAAAAAAGCTAAGAAATACTTCATATCGCTTGTGCACTACAGTCAAGGCTCCACTCGTAATCTATCCCTGACATGTTGCATATACAAGCGCTTTAACCATAACAATGTAGTTTATAACCATACCTACAAACTTTCCAAATGAGCCGTTCCCTGAAACAAAACACAAAACTTGCACTGCTGCCAGTTTGTCAGCATATCTAGTAACATTCCAACTCAGATTACATTGAGATCTTTAAAATAAAATGATTGTAGTCATTCATTTTTTGTATTGTTTACGGTCAAATGCAATGTATATGGGAAAACTTGTTGTCTACTACTCACATGGCTCTTGGCTATGTGGATCAGTAAACATGGGTTGATCTGTTTTTTTGTTTGTTTTGGAAAGAAGTAGACTCAATATAAAAACATAATTTATGCTTACCTGATAAATTTGTTTCTCTTGTAGTGTATCCAGTCCACGGATCATCCATTACTTATGGAATATATTCTCCTTCCCAACAGGAAGTTGCAAGAGTCCACCCACAGCAAAGCTGCTATATAGCTCCTCCCCTAACTGCCATATTCAGTCATTCGACCGAAAACATGTAGAGAAAGAAAAAACCATAGGGTGCAGTGGTGACTGTAGTTCAAATGAAAAAATTACCTGCCTTAAAGTGACAGGGCGGGCCGTGTACTGGATACACTACAAGAGAAACAAATTTATCAGGTAAGCATAAATTATGTTTTCTCTTGTTAAGTGTATCCAGTCCACGGATCATCCATTACTTATGGAATACCAATACCAAAGCTAAAGTACACGGATGATGGGAGGGACAAGGCAGGTACTTAAACGGAAGTTACCACTGCCTGTAAAAAAACCCTTTCTCCCAAAAATAGCCTCCGAAGAAGCAAGGTATCAAATTTGTTAAATTTGAAAAAGTATGAAGCGCAGACCAAGACTCCGTCTTGTAAATCTGTTCAACAGAAGCCACATTTAAAAAAAGGCCCAAGTGAAAACCACAGCTCTAGTAGAATGAGCTGCAATCCCTTCAGGAGGCTGCGGTCCAGCAGTCTCATAAGCTAAATGAATTATGCTTTTTAACCAAAAAGACAGAGAGGATGCTGAAGTCTTTTGACCTCTCCTCTGTCCAGAATAGACAACAAACAAGGTGAACGTTTGATGAAAACTGTAGTAGCTTGTAAGTAAAACTTTAAAACACAAACCACATCCAATATTGTGTAATAGACGTTCCTTCTTTGAGGAAGGATTAGGATACAAGCATGGAACAACTATCTCTTGAGTGATGTTCTTGTTAGATACCACCTTAGGAAAAAACCCAGGTTGGTACGCAGGACTACCTTATCCGTACGACGGACCAGATAAGGAGAATCACATTGTAACACAGATAACTTGGAGACTCTACGAGTCGAGGAAATAGCTACCCAAAAGGAACTTTCCAAGATAAAGATTGATATCTATGGAACAAAAAAAGGTTCAAACGGAACTTCTTGAAGAGCCTTAAGAACCAGGTTTAAGCTCCATGGTGGAGCAACAGTTTTAAACACAGGCTTGGATCTAACCAAAGCCTGACCAAATGCCTGAACGTCTAGAATACCTGCCAGACGCTGGTGCAAAAAAATAGACAGAGTAAAAATCTGTCCCTTTTAAGGAATTAGCTGACAACCCTTTTCTCAAAAACATCTTGGAGAAAAGATAATATCCTGGGAATCCAGGCTTTACTCCATGAGTAACCCTTGGATTCATAACAATCAGATATTTACACCATATCTATGTTCAATTTTCCTAGAGACAGGCTTTCATGTCTGTATTAAGGTATCAATGACTGACTCAGAGAAGCCATGCTTTGGTAACATCAAGCGTTCAGTCTCCAGGCAGTCCATCTCAGATTGATTCTATTTAGATGGTTGAAAGGACCCTGAGGTAGAGGGACCTGTCTCAGAAGCAGAGACCGTGATGGAAAGGATGACATGTCCACCAGATCTGCATACCAGGTCCTGCGTGGCTATGCAGGCGCTGTCAAAAACACCAAAGCCCTCTCCTGCTTGGTCTTGACCTCCAAAGGAAATCCCACTCCCCCGGAAGAAAAGTCTGACGACTTAGAAAATCCACCTCCCAGTTCTCAACACCTGGGATATGGATAGCTGATAGACAAGAGTGAGTCTCTGTCCAGTGAATTATTGTAAGACTTCTAACATCACTAGGGAACTTCTGTTCCCCCTTGATGGCTGATGTAAGCCACAGTTGTGTATATTGTCCGACTGAGTATGATGTACCTCAGAGTTGCTAACTGAGGCCAAGTCTGAAGAGCATGGAATATCACTCCCAGAATATTTATTAGAAGGAGGGTCTCCTCCTAAGTCCACTATCCCTGAGCCTTCAGGGAGTTCCAGACTGCATCCCAACCTAAAAGGCTGGCATCCATTGTAACAATTGTCCCATCTGACCTGCGGAAGGTCATACCCTTGGACAGATGGACCTGACATAGTCACCAGAGAAGAGAATCTCTGGTCTCTTGGTCCAGGTTCAACAGGGGGACAAATCTGTGTAATCCCCGTTCCTCTGACTGAGCATGCATAGTTGCAGCGGTCTGAAATGTAGACGTGCAAACGGTACTATGTCCCTTGCCGCTACCTATTAAGCCGATTTCATTCATGTACTGAGCCACCGAAGGGCGCGGATGGGATGAAAAACACGGCAGAAATTTAGAAACTTTGACAACCTGGACTCCGTCAGGTAAATTTTCATTTCTACAGAATCTATCAGAGTCCCTAGGAGGGAAACCCTTGAGATTGGGGATAGAGAACTCTATCCTTGTTCACTTTCCACCCATGTGATCTCAGAAATGCCAGTACTACGTCCGTATGAGACTTGGCAATTTGGATGTTTGACGCCTGTATCAGGATGTCATATAACTAAGGGGCCACTTCTATGCCCCACGGCCTAAGGACCGCCAAAGCGACCCCAGAACCTCCATAAAGATTCTTGGGGCTGTAGATATCCCAAAGGAAAGAGCTACAAACTGGTAATGCCTGTCTAGAAAGGCAAACCTGAAAAACGAAGGTGATCTTTATGCATCACAATGTGAGGATAAGCATCCTTCAAATCCATTGTAGTCCTCTATTGACTCTCCTGGATCATAGTTAAGATGGTACGAATAGTTTCCATCGTAAATGACGGAATTCTGAGGAATTTGTTTAAGATCTTTAGATCCAAAATAGGTCTGAAGGTTCCCTCACCTTGGGAACCACAAACAGATTTGAGTAAAAACTCTGTCCCTGTTCCTCTCTTGGAACTGGATGGATCTCGTACACAATGTAAGAATGCCTCCTTCTTTATCTGGTTTGCAGATAATTGTGAAAGGCGAAATCTCCCCTTTTTTTGGGGGGGAATCTTTGAAATCCAGAAGATATCTCTGGGATATAAATTCCAATGCCTAGGGTTCCTGGGCATCTCTTGCCCACGCCCGGGCGAAGAATGAAAGTCTGCCCCCTATAGGATCCGTTACCGGATAGGGGTCCGTTCCTTCATGCTGCCTTAGAGGCAGCAGCAGGCTCCTTGGCCTGCTTATCTTTGTTCCAGGTCCAATTGTCTCCAGACCGCCTTGGACTGAGCAAAAATTCCCTCTTGTTTTGCCTTAGAGGAAGTGGATGCCACACCTGCCCTGAAGTTTTAAAAGGCACGAAAATTAGACCTTTTTTGGCCCTTGATTTCTTTTTCCTCCAGTGATATAAGCAATAATCTCCTTCAAACCAGGCCCGAATAGGGTCTGCCCCTTGAAGGTAAGTTAAGTAGCTTATTTATTAAAGTTACGACAGCTGACCATGATATAAGCCATAGCGCTCTGCGCGCCAGTATAGTAAAAAACAGAATTCTTAGCCGTTAGTCTAGTCAAATGAACAAAGGCATCAGAAAACAAAGGAATTGGCTAGCATAAGCTTGTCAAATATATTCATCCAATGGAGTCGCTAACTGTAAAGCCTCATCAAGAGACTCAATCCAGAACGCCGCAGCAGCAGTGACAGAAACAATGTATGCAAGGGGCTGCAGGATGAAACCCTGTTGAATAAACATTTTTTATCCATTGGATCTAAAAAGCACAACTGTCCTCGCCAGAGGTAGTGGTACGCTTAGCTAGAGTAGAAACTCTTCTCTCCACCTTAGGAACTGTCTGCCAGAAGTCCCGTGTGGTGGTAACTATTAGAAAACATTCTTCTAAAAAATAGGAGGGGAAGAGAAAGGCACACCTGGTCTATCCCATTCCTTATTAAAAAAAAATTTAGTAAACCTCTTTAGGTATTGGAAAAACATCAGTACACACCGGCACTGCATATTATTTATCCAGTCTACAAAATTTCTCTGGCCCTGCGATTGTACACATTCATTCAGAGCAGCCAAAGCCTCCCTGAGCAACAAGTGGAGGTTCTCAAGCATAAATTTTAAATGTAGAAATATCAGAATCAGGTTAAATCATCTTCCCTGAGTCAAAAAAATCACCCACAGACTAAGCATATTGTGAGGTAGTATCATAAATGGTTCTTAAAGCGTCTGTATGCTCTGTATCTACCCCCAGAGCTATCTGCTTTCCTTTAATTTCAGGTAGTCTGACTAATACTGCTGCCAGAGTATTATTTGCCATGTCTTGTAAAATAAACGCTATGGACGCCCTTGATGTACTTGGCGCCATTTGAGCGTGAGTCCCTGAAGCGGGAGTCGAAGGGTCTGACACGTGGGGAGAGTTAATCGGCATAACTTTCCCCTCGACAGAATCCCCTGGTAAAATAAACGCTATGGGTGCCCTTGATGTACTTGGCGCCATTTGAGCGTGACTCCCTAAAGCGGGAGTCAAAAGGTCTGACACGTGGGGAGAGTTAGTCGGCATAACTACCCCCACAACAGAATCCTCTGGTGATAATGTTTTTAAAAACAAAAAATGATCTTTATTGTTTAACATGAAATCAGTACATCTGGTACACATTCTAAGATGGGGTTCCACCATGGCTTTAAAACATAATGAACACAGAGCTTCCTCTATGTCAGACATGTTAGAACAGACTAATAATGAGACTAATAAGCTTGGAAAACACTTTAAATCAAGTTAACAACAAATATATAAAACGTTACTGTGCCTTTAAGAGAAACAAAATTTGTCAAAATTTGAAAAACAGTGAAAAAAGGCAGTAAAACAAACGAAATTTTTACAGTACATGTAATAAGGTAACAGAGCATTGCACCCACTTGCAAATGGATGATTAACCCCTTAATGCAAAAAACAGATAAAAAAAAACGACATAGACGTTTTTAAAAACAGACACAAGAAAACTGCCACAGCAGAGCTGTGGATTACCTTCCCTATAAACGATTTTGGAAGTCTTTTTAGCCCTTTAGAAATGTCCTGTAGTATTCATGGGACTGCTGAGGGAATCTGGATAATTCATTTTGTAATTTTAACTGCGCAAAAAAGCGCTAAATTAGGCCCCTCCCACTCATATTACAACAGTGGGAAGCTTCAGTTAACTGTTTCTATGCAAAATTTAAGCCAGCCATGTGGAAAAAACTTAGGCCCCAATAAGTTTTATCACCAAACATATGTTAAAAACGATTAAACATGCCAGCAAACGTTTTAAAACACATTTTTACAACAGTATGTATCTCTATTAATAAGCCTGATACCAGTCGCTTTTACTGCATTTAAGGCTATACCAACATTACAGTGTTATCACCAATGTACGTTAAAAAACGATTAAACATGCCAGCAAACGTTTTAAAACACATTTTTTATAAGAGTATGTATCTCTATTAATAAGCCTGATACCAGTCGCTATCGCTGCATTTAAGGCTTTACTTACATTACTTCGGTATCAGCAGTATTTTCTTAGTCAATTCCATTCCTAGAATAATATTTTACTGCACATACCTTATCTGCAGGAAAACCTGCACGCCATTCCCCCTCTGAAGTACCTCACTCCTCAGAATGTGTGAGAACAGCAAATTGATCTCAGTTACGTCTGCTAAGATCATAGAAAAACGCAGGCAGATTCTTCTTCCAAATACTGCCTGAGAAAAAAAACAGCACACTCCGGTGCCATTTAAAAATAACAAACTTTTGATTGAAGAATAAACTAAGTATAAATCACCACAGACTCTCACAACCTCCTATCTATGTTGAGGCTTGCAAGAGAATGACTGAATATGGCAGTTAGGGGAGGAGCTATATAGCAGCTTTGCTGTGGGTGGACTCTTGCAACTTCCTGTTGGGAAGGAGAATATATTCCAACTGAGATTATTCTTTTCTAACATAGAGCTGAAAATTTGATAAACCATAATGCCAATGATTTAAAAAGTCAACTGGATAAACCTGTAACAAAAACTAGACTGATGCATTTGTTCATTTCTATAATTGTATTTATTAAATTGGTTACATTATACCTTAAATGGAACATGTAATACACATGCAAAATATCATTTATAAGCTGTTGAAAGATTCTTACATTTACTTGACTGTAACCAACCAAATAAAATGTATTTAAAGTAAAATGTTTGTTTTATTGAAAGTTTATTTGATAATGACGAGTGATTAATACCCAAGATCTGCTTGGAAACATTAGCAACAAGGATACTTCTGGATGATTTCTCTATAAAATTAGCATGTTTTATCATGTAGTGTTCAGTTAGTTTGTCATACTGTCTACTTTGACTAAAATCCTAAAATAATCACATCATCATTACAATTATTGTTCTGTTTTACTGTCGTAAAGGATGGATATATAGGGGCCTATTTATGAAAGGCCTGTCGGCTCTCCGCATTCAGCATTGCACCAGCAGCTCTTGTGAACTGCTGCTGCAACTCCGCCCCATGCAGAGGGGGTGTCAATCAACCCGATCGTATTGGATCAGGTTGAATTCCGGCGATGTCTGTCCGCCTCCTCAGAGCAGGCGGACAGGTCATGGAGCAGCGGTCTTTAGACCGCTGCTTCTTAACTGGTGTTTCTGGCGAGCCTGATAGATATGCCCCATAGTCTATATGATCCATCCTCTAAGTCATAGGTATGAAGGCTAAAAACTGTCAAAAAATGTATAGTAAACAATGATAGAAACTACAATATCCTGTTTTTTTTTTATTAAAATGTAGTATTTAGGCAGGAATTGAAACTATCCTGCAAAGATTAAAATGAACTAAGGCAGATGTGATTTTTGCTATTTTTTTTCTTCTTCAAAATGTCCGTTTAAGCAACACATAGACCCTATACAACTAAAACTTCCTGCATCTGGTCTGTGCCTTTGTCATATATTTATTACATATTTATAAATTTTGTAATAGTTATCAATTACATTTGCAGAGCAAATATATGGATATACTATTTACTGTCATCAAAGTTATAAAAAATAAAGGCTTGCAAAACATAAATACTTGAGTTATGGATAAATAAATATAACTTTAATTCTTTGTTTTCTATAGACTTAAAAGTACAACTCCTAGCAGCATCTGTTTACACTCACTATATCAGAAAACTGTCTGCTCAGTGAGAAAGCGGCATCAAATTTGTCAAATTGTTTTGCATATATTAAAGGTCCCAAAACACATTTTTTTCCACTAATATATACACTATAGTAAAATTTTAAAAACAAAAATGTCATTATACATGTATTAAAAGTAGCAGATTTGACATGTAGTTTATTAAAAAGGAAGCATACATGCTTACAGAACTGATATATATATATATATGTCTGTGTGTATGTATAAATATTCAAAAGAAAACTCTGTTCCATATATTACCTGATTTGTATTTATATACTATACATAGTACAATCCAACATTTTGGCCTTACAGACCTTGACATGGTATACTGTATATAAAATTATATATGTGAAGCAATATATGGAACACTGAGTTTTCTTTTGAATATTGATACTTATCTAACTTGATGTAAAGTAACTTAAAGAGTGCAAACTAGATTTTGGGAATATATATATGTGTATATATATATATATATATATATATATATATATATATATATATATATATATATATATATATATATACTGTATATATAAATTTCATTATAGTGCATCCATTAGTGAAATAAAAATAAATCTGACTTTTATTTGTTTTTGATTTATATATGAAAAACCGTCATGCAAACAATGTTTGTGAGCAGAAAATAATACTAATAATACAAAATAATCATGCTTAGATTTTCTTGCCCAGCATGCCACATGAATAGATATCCTTTCTGAATACCAAACTTTCTGAAACCCATAAATGGAATAAATTAAATGTCCAGTAATTTAACAAAAGTTTTGATACTGAGAACGTCGTATTTAACTTGCTTCCCATTCATTTTGTGAAGTTAACAGTTCATAGTTCATATTTATTCATTTCATTATTTTGTTTATCCACTTTAAAAGCATTACACTGCGAAGCAGTGACTGCTGGGCCTCCCAGTTATCTCTCTCTCCAGCAGTACTGGAACAGCTTGGTACCGTTAGAGGTGGCTGGAATGCGTTTGTAAATATTATTCCTCTCTGAAGAGCTTTAACTCCATAGAAGTTCATTTCTGTTTAACTTGTAAGGAAAAGGACAGATGGATGGACATCACAAATATCAAACCACTTGGAATTGATTTTCCTTCTGGGCCACAGCCCATTTAATGGCAGTGACGTATTACGTTGTCTGTCTTGATCGCTGACCATTTTCCAGTAATACTTGTCTTTAATGAAGAATGTTGCTTGGTAAGTGTAAGAGAAATAGACTGCATCTAAATAGCCAATAGGATGGTTGCCAGGCTCCACGGATGGGAATACATCAATGATCCGTTTTGGAAAATAATCTACTTTTTTATTCTTTTCCACGCTAAATGCTGTAACCTAGAGCAAATGGAAATAAACATGTTGAACTTGTAGACAAAATGTTAATTTTTATAAAGAAACCATATTAAAAATGATATTTTAAAACAATATGTAGATTAGTTAGAAGCACAATATTTAGTTTTGGGCAATGCTGCAAAAAAAATAGTCTAATACAGATTTCTTTGAAATAATGTCTCTGCATTAGACCTTTAACTTATGGTGCATTCTCTGACTGCGCACAATATCCTAAAATCAATGTGCGACAACATGGAATACTTGATATTATGAAGATAGGTATAACACAATATTACAGCTTAAAAACATCTAACACTGAAAGGCACTCGGTATTTCTGTATTGTTTATGCATGTTTAAATGGACTCATTGTAAAACCACATAAAACAATAAATCAATAATATTTTTCCTTTTTAAAAAGTTATTGCAATCATTATTCATTATGTTGGAGATATTTATCATTTAATATTAATATGTTCCTATGGGAACAAATGTATTTGCTAGAAGTTTTTTTTTACTATATAGTGCTGTTTTCACTGCTTTTATTCTTAAAATGATCCATAGGGGGCACTGTAACTGACTTCCATCTTCTGTTCTATCATCATCAAACATTGATAAAATAGCAACATATTCTCCAGAGCTATTTTAAATTGGTACAGTTGCATAACATTAACAGAAAACAATAACTGACTCTGTATGGGAATACAGTTGTCATTTGTCATGTGCATTACTTTTATGCACACTGTTTTACAAGACAGGTGAGCTAGTGCACTTCCCCCTACTTATATGCAGAATATAAGCACTTCTCACCTCTGTTTTATGCAAACTCTGCAGAATAATCACATGGTTTCTCCCTACAGACACTCCCCTTTCTCTTGGCAGAAAAGGTTACACTCATAGCTTCTCTTTATATGAGATATCTCAAAATAAACCATGTTATGTCCTCTTGTTACCCATAATAGAAACAGATTTTGTTGGTAGATAAGAGCAGGGGGCCCATTTCGTTTGCTCATATCACCATTGAAAGTGTAAATCTAATTAACTTTTAGGATAACCTTATGCTTATTCTAGGCAGCTTTGAGTTTTTTTCATCTAAGCTATGTTTTGTCTTCACTGCAGAATCAGTCTTTTATTGTTACTGAAGTGGTCAGTAGCAGGAACAAAACAGAACAAATACACAAGAAGCATAAAGGTAACAATCAAAGTTAGACAGGCACATGATCAGGGCAGGTTGTAAGATCAGGGCAAAGATTTAGGGACCAAGCAATCATCTCAAAGGAAACAAATATACCTGGCTAGCGACCCAGTGCACGATGTTGAAAGTATCATCAGGTCAGTGAGAAATTCTAATTTCAGTCTCGCCAGTCTTGCAAATTGCCCATCAGATGAAATGTTATAAAAACCTAGGTTGAACCTCGCTGTATTGAGTGGTGATGTGACTCCCATAGCAATGTATAGGGCTCTTGCCTTTTCAAAAATTCAACCACATTGCCAAATTATTTGAAACTTGGTAGTGTGGAGGGGACAAGCTTTCAAAGCACATTTATACAACCTTCACTGGGCGTTTAGTAAATATAAAAATGGTTTCTATTTAGTAAGAGTTCCAATAATAGATGTAAACTTTAGATGCAAACTAACGGCTAGATTACGAGTTTTGCGTTAGAGGCTATGCGGTGCTAACGAGCAGTTTTCTCTCACCGCTCACTTACCTACTAGTATTACAGGTTTTTACAAACCCGTCGTTAAAAGACAAGAAGTGAGCGTTGAGCAAAATTTTGCTCATTACAGCACTCCAATACCAGCGCTGCTTAAGTCATCGGTGAGCTGGTCGTATTTGCTCATGCACGATTTCCCCATAGGAATCAACGGGGAGAGCCGGCTGAGGAAAAAGTCTAACACCTGCAAAAAAGCAGCGTAAAACTCCGTAACGAAGCCCCATTGATTCCTATGGGGAAATAACATTTTATGTGTACACCTAACACCCTAACATGAGCCCCTAATCTTACACTTATTAACCCCTAATTCGCCCCAACATCGCCGACACCTGCATTATATTTATTAACCCCTAATCTGCCGCTCCGGGCACCGCCGCCACCTACATTATACTTATGAACCCCTAATCTGCTGCCCCCAACATCGCCGCCTACATTATATTTATTAACCCCTAATCTCCCTCCCCCAATGTCACCGCCACCTACCTACACTTATTAACCCCTAATCTGCCGCTCCAATGTCGCTGCCACTATAATAAACATATTAACCCCTAAACCGCCACACTCCCCCGCCTCGCAAACATTAGTTAAATATTATTAACCCCTAATCTGCCATCCCTAACATCGCCGACACCTACCTATATTTATTAATCCCTAATCTGCCGCCCCCCCAATGTCTCCGCCACTATACTAAATGTATTAACCCCTAAACCTAAGTCTAAACCATAAGACTAAATAAAATTCCTATCATTAATTACATTATTCCTATTTAAAACTAAATACCTGTAAAATAAACCCTAAGCGAGCTACAATATAACTAATAGTTACATGGTAGCTAGCTTAGGGTTTATTTTTATTTTACAGGCAAGTTTGTATTTATTTTAACTAGGTACAATAGTTATTAAATAGTTATTAACTATTTAATAACTACCTAGCTAAAATAAATACAAAAGTACCTGTAAAATAAAACCTAACCTAAGTTACAATAACACCTAACACTACACTATAATTAAATAAATTTACTAAATTAAA
Source organism: Bombina bombina (assembly GCF_027579735.1). NCBI lineage: Eukaryota > Metazoa > Chordata > Amphibia > Anura > Bombinatoridae > Bombina > Bombina bombina. The sequence goes on along the minus strand of NC_069504.1, from coordinate 1,035,331,058 downwards.
TACAATTAAATAAATTAAATTAAATTAGCTAAAGTACAAAAAAAAACACTAAATTACAGAAAATAATAAACAAATTACAGATATTTAAACTAATTACACCTAATCTAATAGCCCTATCAAAATAAAAAAAGCCCCCCCCAAAATAAAAAAACCCTAGCCTAAAATAAACTAACAATAGCCCTTAAAAAGGGCCTTTTGCGGGCATTGCCCCAAAGTAATCAGCTCTTTTACCTGTAAAAAAAATATAAACAACCCTCCCAACAGTAAAACCCACCACCCACACAAACAACCCCCCAAATAAAATGCTAACTAAAAAAAACCTAAGCTTCCCATTTTTTTTACAGGCAAAAGAGCTGAACTTCTTGGGGCATGCCCCACAAAGGGCCCTGTTCAGGGCTGGTAAGGTAAAAGAGCTTTGAACTTTAGTAATTTAGAATAGGTTAGGGCATTTTTTTATTTTGGGGGGCTTTGTTATTTTATTAGGGGGCTTAGAGTAGGTGTAATTAGTTTAAAATTGTTGTAATATATTTCTAATGTTTGTAAATATTTTTTTATTTTTTGTAACTTAGTTCTTATTTATTTTTTGTACTTTATTAGTTTATTTCATTGTATTTATTTGTAGGAATTGTATTTAATTTATTTATTGATAGTGTAGTGTTAGGTTTAATTGTAGATTAATTATAGGTATTTAATTTAATTTATTTATTGATAGTGTAGTGTTAGGTTTTATTGTAACTTAGGTTAGGATTTATTTTACAGGTAAATTTGTAATTATTTTAACTATTTTAGCTATTAAATAGTTCTTAACTATTTAATAGCTATTGTACCTGGTTAAAATAAATACAAAGTTACCTGTAAAATAAATATTAATCCTAAAATAGCTATAATATCATTATAATTTATATTGTAGCTATATTAGGATTTATTTTACAGGTAAGTATTTAGCTTTAAATAGGAATAATTTATTTAAGAAGAGTTAATTAATTTCGTTAGATTAAAATTATATTTAACTTAGGGGGGTGTTAGTGTTAGGGTTAGACTTAGCTTTAGGGGTTAATACATTTATTAGAATAGCGGTGAGCTCCAGTCGGCAGATTAGGGGTTAATAATTGAAGTTAGGTGTCGGCTATGTTAGGGAGGGCAGATTAGGGGTTAATACTATTTATTATAGGGTTAGTGAGGCGGATTAGGGGTTAATAACTTTATAATAATAGCTGTGCGGTTCCGCTCGGCAGATTAGGGGTTAAAAAGTGTAGGCAGGTGGAGGCGACGTTGTGGGGGGCAGATTAGGGGTTAATAAATATAATATAGGGGTTGGCGGTGTTAGGGGCAGCAGATTAGGGGTACATAGGGATAATGTAAGTAGCGGGCGGTTTACGGAGCGGCAGATTAGGGGTTAAAAATAATATACAGGGGTCAGCGATAGCGGGGGCGGCAGAATAGGGGGTTAATAAGTGTAAGGTTAGGGGTGTTTAGACTCAGTGTACATGTTAGAGGTGTTAGGTGCAGACGTAGGAAGTGTTTCCCCATAGGAAACAATGGGGCTGCGTTAGGAGCTGAACGCGGTTTTTTTTGCAGGTGTTAGGTTTTTTTTCAGCTCAAACAGCCCCATTGTTTCCTATGGGGGGAATCGTGCACGAGCACGTTTTTGAGGCTGGCCGCGTCCGTAAGCAACTCTGGTATCGAGAGTTGAAGGTTGCGTTAAATATGCTCTACGGTCCTTTTTTGGAGCCTAACGCAGCCATTCTGTGGAGCTCTCAATACCAGAGTTATTTTAAAGGTGCGGCCAGAAAAAAAGCCAGCGTTAGCTACGCAGGTCGTTACCCGACAAAACTCTAAATCTAGCTGTAAAAACAGAATTTATGCTTACCTGATAAATTACTTTCTCCAACGGTGTGTCCGGTCCACGGCGTCATCCTTACTTGTGGGATATTCTCTTCCCCAACAGGAATGGCAAAGAGTCCCAGCAAAGCTGGTCACATGATCCCTCCTAGGCTCCGCCCACCCCAGTCATTTCGACCGACGACAGGAGGAAATATATATAGGAGAAACCATATGATACTGTGGTGACTGTGTTAGAGAAAATAATTCATCAGACCTGATTAAAAAACCAGGGCGGGCCGTGGACCGGACACACCGTTGGAGAAAGTAATTTATCAGGTAAGCATAAATTCTGTTTTCTCCAACAATGGTGTGTCCGGTCCATGGCGTCATCCTTACTTGTGGGAACCAATACCAAAGCTTTAGGACACGGATGAAGGGAGGGAGCAAATCAGGTCACCTAAATGAAGGCACCATGGCTTGCAAAACCTTTCTCCCAAAAATAGCCTCCGAAGAAGCAAAAGTATCAAATTTGTAAAATTTGGCAAAAGTGTGCAGTGAAGACCAAGTCGCTGCCTTACATATCTGGTCAACAGAAGCCTCGTTCTTGAAGGCCCATGTGGAAGCCACAGCCCTAGTGGAGTGAGCTGTGATTCTTTCAGGAGGCTGCCGTCCGGCAGTCTCATAAGCCAATCGGATAATGCTTTTAAGCCAAAAGGAAAGAGAGGTAGAAGTCGCTTTTTGACCTCTCCTTTTACCAGAATAAACAACAAACAAGGAAGATGTTTGTCTGAAATCTTTAGTAGCCTCTAAATAGAATTTTAGAGCACCGGACTACGTCCAAATTGTGTAACAAACGTTCCTTCTTTGAAACTGGATTCGGACACAAAGAAGGTACAACTATCTCCTGGTTAATATTTTTGTTGGAAACAACTTTCGGAAGAAAACCAGGCTTAGTACGCAAAACCACCTTATCTGCATGGAACACCAGATAGGGCGGAGAACACTGCAGAGCAGATAACTCTGAAACTCTTCTAGCAGAAGAAATTGCAACCAAAAACAAAACTTTCCAAGATAATAACTTAATATCTACGGAATGTAAGGGTTCAAACGGAACCCCTTGAAGAACTGAAAGAACTAGATTTAGACTCCAGGGAGGAGTCAAAGGTCTGTAAACAGGCTTGATCCTAACCAGAGCCTGAACAAATGCTTGAACATCTGGCACAGCTGCCAGTCTTTTGTGAAGCAAAACAGATAAAAAAAACAAAAAAAAACTCTTAACCATCTCCGTGGAGATGTTGCCTGTGCAACGGCAAAGGGAATGACTGGGGTGGGTCGGAGCCTAGGAGGGATCATGTGACCAGCTTTGCTGGGACTCTTTGCCATTTCCTGTTGGGGAAGAGAATATCCCACAAGTAAGGATGACGCCGTGGACCGGACACACCAATGTTGGAGAAATAGCTACAATGTAAACTATTAGTTAAATTGTAGCTAGCTAAGGGTTCATTTTATAGGGAAAGTATTTAGTTTTAAATAGGAATAATGTAGTTAATGATAGTAATTTTATTTAGATTTATTTAAATTATATTTAAGTTAGGGGGTGTTAAGGTTAGGGTTAGACTTAGGTTTAGGGGTTAATACATTTAGTATAGTGGCGGCGACGTTGGGGGCAGCAGATTAGGGGTTAATAAATGTAGGTAGGTGGCAGCGATGTTAGGGATGGCAGATTAGGGGTTAATAATATTTAACTAATGTTTGCAAGGCGGGAGTGCGGCGGTTTAGGGGTTTAATATGTTTATTATAGTGTCAGCGGACGTTGGGGGCGGCAGATTAGGGGTTAATAAGTGTAGGTAGGTTGCAGGGGGACATTGGGCGCGGCAGATTTGGGGTTAATAAATATAATGTAGGTGTCAGCAATGTTGGGGGGCAGCAGATTAGGGGTTTATAAATATAATGTAGGTGGCGGCGGTGTCCGGAGCGGCAGATTAGGGGTTAAAAATATTATTTTAGTGTTTGGGATGCGAGAGGGCCTCGGTTTAGGATTAACATGTAGTTTATGGGTGTTAGTGTACTTTTTAGCACTTTTGTTATGAGTTTTATGTTACGGCATTGTACCATAAAACTCTTAACTACTGACTTTTAAATGCGTTAGGACTCTTGACAGGGGTAGGGTGTACCGCTCACTTTTTGGCCTCCCAGGACAGACTCGTAATACCAGCGCTTATCCCATAGAAAAAAGACTTTATGAAGTTTACGTAAGTCGTTTTGTGGTAAGGCCAAAGAAGTGTGCAGTGACCATAAACCTTCAAGACTCGTAATAGCAGCGGGCATAAAAAAAAGCAGCGTTAGGAACCTCTTAACGCTGCCTTTTTACCCTAACGCACAACTTGTAATCTAGCCGTAAGTTTCACTGTAAATGCAGTAGATTTTATTAGAATTGCAAATATTGCCACTGAAAGAGTGACTAGACAGGTATGTGTGAAGAGGACCACCCAAGCTGGCAGATATGTTTAGAACATTAGTGCATTCCTTGCAAATGTTTTCCCATTAAAATAAAGGTTACTCCCATAGTACAACCACAAAACTGCCATGAACGCCTATATATTCAAAGAACAAAATAAAAAGCTTACAAATTAACTTATATGAGCTGGGGGTATATTGTACATGTGTATATAGTGCCATAAACTATAACTATATATATATATATATATATATCTATACACACACACACACACACACATACACACATATACAACACACGGCTAAAAATTTAAAGTCCTAAGCTACCAGCTTGGACTAAAATGTTACTTGCCACTGATCCCACCCATTACCAGCCCATACCACACCCACTACCCAACCCCCCTCTTTGCATATATTTAGCCATTGTGAAACATCTTATTGTGTAGTCATTTTTAATATTTCTTATTTTAAACCATAACAAATTAAGTCCTTTAATACAATTATTAATAAAAATATATACAATTGCTTTCCATTTGGCAGTGTATAAACAGCATTTATCTCCCTTTCCTATTATGCAAAATTGTTTAAACCAGGGCAGGTTCAGTCTAATGCACTCAAACAGCACAATAACTTCAGCGTTAAAATCCCCTCACTGAGCAAAGTCCCTTTACAGCAGTCTATCGTATTCCATGAAGAGCTGACCGTGGCATCATTTACCATCTGATATCATTTCGCCTGAGGAGTGGCGCCTCTGTTATTCTTTTTAACACTCGGGGACAGAGGGACTAAATATTCTTTATTTATTCATCTAAGGCAGCAGGGACACGAAGCAAATCTGTTTAGTGTCCAATTTACTTTTCTTAATTTTGCATGGGTAGTAACCTAGACAACTAACCATGGGTGGCGTTTAGCTTGATAAAGGGGACAATCACTTGAAATAGCCTGGTTTTGCCTGCGAAACCTGCCACCTATACTGATCTTGACAAAAACTGCAGTATTTGCTATAAAAAAAGCTATGTAATCAAGAGGTGGTGTCAGTGGGGGGTAGAAGAAAAGTGTCACTGCAGTTACTTTGAATGCAAAAAGCTTATCGGCTGCCTTGCCTAAATACAATGTCTCTTTAAAGGGACATGAAAAACCAAAATGGTTCTTTCAATATTCAGCGTACAATTTTTTAAAAAAGTTTTCATTTAACCCTATTAACCTATTAACCTATTATTAAATTTGCCTTTGTTCTCATGTTATTCTTTGTTGAAGAGATACCTAGGTAAGGTAGCGTGCACATGCCTGAAACTACATGACAGGAAATACTGCTGCCATCTAGTGCTCCAGCTAATGTATAACATTGTAGAAAACTGCTGCTATATAGTGCTGCAAGACACGTGCACACATCTTATGTTATATCCCTGCTTTTCAACAAAGGATAACAAGGAAAACAAAAAATTTGATAACAGAAGTAAATTCGGAAAGTTGTTTAAAATTGTATGATCTATCTAATCATGAAATAAATTTTTTGGGGTTTATGTCCTTTAAAGCAATCTGCTAGAAACTAACTGTTCTGTGGGTACAGAACATTTCTTATTCCCCCACAATATTCCTTTAAATTAATGTTTTAAGCACATTTCCCTACTTTGATATCTGAAAGCAAAAATCTCTAAAAAAGTATCAAAAAAAACAGTACTTGGAAGCAAAAAGCATGAGGATTATATATCTAATTTGCATAGCTTTCTGTTACTGATGCCTTGGTACCAATGTATACAGAACCCTTCTGGGGAAAAGCAAGCAGGGATACTTCCCTAGATTTGCTAATTTACTGTACAATAATTCTATGCTCTTACTTTTATGTAATGGAGGATTTTAATCTCCATAGCTGAAATGAGTATGTATATAATGCATGCATTATACTGTAAAATATATTTTATGTATTTTTTTATTTAAAACAACACATGTTTTTGTGGTGTTCTTTTCTTTTTAGGAACAGTGTTTTTGTGTAAGGGATATTTATATCCCAAAGAAGACAGTACCTGTGGCTTTTTCATTTTACAATAGTGCATTTGTAAAACTTTTCACTATGTAAAACATGTATTGGCATTGCTCTCTACAAGTTGACAGCATACTGAACGAGTTTATTTCTAATATTGTGATCGCAATGTACTAAACATTTAGTTACAATGTGACTGCAATATTATAAGTAAATTTGTAGAATTTAAAAAAAAGTAGAAAAAAGTAGAATTTGTATGTGTAGTAGCTGCAGTAAAAGGGAGTCTTGGCAATGTTTTGCTTCTCTGGGGATTAAACCTTTATTTTTATTCAATAAATATACCTAATTGAAGCATATAATTGCATTTAAAAAAATGTATTTACATATTCCCACTGTTCATTATTAATCTATCTTTGTACAAGTTTACAGCAGCACGTATACACTCTCCATAGCCACAGATACTGAAAAAAACATACTCTGCTTGCCTCTCTTTTCAACAGTCATTACTAAAAAAAATCTTCTGGCCTTTTTCTATACAGAGAAGGCAAAAACAGACTGAACTCTGACTGTTATCTGCTTAAACATAAATGATAGAAATGTACAGTCCTTTACATTCCCCTATACCTATAGATTGCAGAACTAACGCATGGCTAGATCTCATTCCTGTTGTAGACAATATGGTAGTAACAACACAGATTACTTAAAGACCATAATAAAGATTTTTAATTTTTTTTTTTAAGTTACTGCCAATAATTAAGTCTACAAATAGAATGTGATCTAGATTGAAATCTGTGTGTCTGCAGACACATACTACAGAGTAGATATGTCCCGGCCTCCTCTATACGAATATGTACTGTACAAATATGTTTCTTTATATACACATAGGAGAGAAGAGATATTCCCTGGTCTTTCTTTGTTTCTATATATACAACAGGAATGATGTTCTCAGATGTTTCCTCTATTCACACATTTATTAAGCAGCGGATTGCTGCAATCTACCCCCAAAATTTCGGGTCCGCCTGAAACTTAAGTTAAGAAGCAGCGTGTCAATCATCTGCCACCTCTGTGGATACGATCAGGATGATTGACACCCCCCGCTATTGGCCGATTGGAAGCGAATGTGCAGGGGCGGACATTGCACAAGCCATTTCACTAGAAATGTTGTGCAATGTAAATGCTGACAACGTATGCTGTCGGCACAGGAGCGGAACTACAGGGGATGCAGAGGTCGCAACTGAGACCGAGCCTAGGAGGTCCACCACTCAGGGGGCCCTCACAGCTTCAGCACAAAGAAAAAATTCCAACTTTTTTTCTCTTTCTTCATGGCCCCAACCTAGTGGTCCTTTGCAGTGCAGATTGGATACCAGAAGATTCTCTGGCTGGGTGAGGTCGCCGCTGCAATGCTGCATCAGCTGGGGTAATGGGGACCACTGTAGGCTGAGAAGAAGGATGCTGCTCTGCTGCAGGCACATTTCCATGGCTACATCATGATCCCCAGCTCAACCTTGCAAAGCTGCCACCTGGATGAGGAGTCAGAGTGTGGGCACTGGGCAGGACTGGATCTCTGGCGGGTGCAGCACACTCAGCCTCGCACTATAGCCTGGCTGTGTGTGACTCTGATCTTCCAGCACAGGCCTGCCACTGGAAGATCAGAGTCGCACACAGCCAGGCCTATAGCACACTGCATGCGTGAAGATCATCCGTGCCTGTCACACAGGGGGACCCACCCATCCCCAGAATTCAGAAGTCACAGGCACAGCAGCAGACTATGAGGAACCTTTCAGCAGTCAGTTTCAGCAGATAGGCAAGTAGTTGAGTTGCTTGTGAGTACATTTTACTTGCCGAGCTGGTGCTGCTGATTGCTGCTGTTCTGCTACCTCTGCTGCCGTGTCTGCCCCGCCCCCGTTGCAGTACACATCATAATATTATTATTATTATTTATTTTAAATTCTAAAAGCCTGGTGCAGACGCAGTTTCAGTGAGCGCAGGCTTATACAGAAGAGGCAGGTCCCTTTTCAGGCACGCCGCTGGCAAGTGGCAATATGGGCAGCTACCCGGGGGGGCCAGTGGAGAATCAGGGCTGCCTGGGGGTCCTGTGTGAGTGGGACCATGATGCATCTAGCTGCATGCTGGGCAACCAGAGTGTTAACTCAGAGAGTCACTCACATTGTCAGCCTGGAGGCAGCCACCTATTACTCCTGCATAGATACCCAGTGAATAGCACTAAGGTAAGACTAAGTTCAATGTGAAAAAAACCTAGACGGATGAAACTAATTTCTCTATGTCTCTAGAATAGTTAACAGAAGAACTGATATGATATTATATATATAATATATAAAAATCAAAATAAATAAATATACTATACAGATATACAGATATATATATATATATATGGGGTAGTGCACTATCCAGGGGTGCAAGTTGGCATAATAAATATCATAAATACTGAGAGAGAAAAAAAAAGGGGATAGAAAACAAAAAGGTAGAGAAAAACAGTTATGCCCTATGCCAGCACAATCCCTTAATGGATTGTGCTGGCATAGGCATACTTTTTTCTCTTCCTTTTTGTTTTCTATCCCCTTTTTTTCTCTTAGTATTTATATATCTATATATAGATCTCTCTCTCTCTCTCTCTCTCTCTCTCTCTCTCTCTCTATATATATATATATATATATATAATGTATTTGGAACTGGCACAACGGTCGCTGACTTTGTGGAAGTGAGAGTGCATATACCCTCCACTTTGTTTTAAATATATATATATATATATATATATATATATATATATACACAGTTGTATGCAAAAGTTTAGGCACCCCTGACAATTTCCATGATTTTCATTTATAAATAATTGGGTGTTTGGATCAGCAATTTCATTTTGATCTATCAAATAACTGAAGGACACAGTAATATTTCAGTAGTGAAATGAGGTTTATTGGATTAACAGAAAATGTGCAATATGCATCAAAATGAAATTAGGTACATCATTTTGTTGATTTGAATATTTTGGTCATAACAAGGGGTGTTATGCATGGCGGCTGTCATGGATACCAGACAACTAAGGCTACCCCCCACCCCCCTACAACCTCACCCCGGTTGTTTCTCAGTGGTTTTGGGCTCCTCAGAGCAACCACAATCCCTGGAAGCTTTGGTTTGCTTGTCTTGTGAAAAGCTGGTGTATGACCAGGAAAATCCTCCTAGGCTGGCCGGGCCTCTGGAACTCCCGGTCGGCCGCCTCACCACGGACACCCGCCTAACCCCTCTCAGGCTGTCTGGGCTCCTGGAACTCCCGGTCGGCCACAGGACAGAAGGACACCCGCTAACTTTACCCCTGGTTGCTCCAGCAACCATGTTCCCCAGAGCTCTGCTCTTTTGGGGATTAGTAGCCCCTAGGGAGGACAAGAGGTGGGGGAATTACCGGAGGGGAGCTGCTTTGGGAACCGGGGGTTTTGGACACCCCTACCTCCATAACTTCAATGGGCTGTATCTCCGGTCCCCAATAACGAATCATGCTGCTTTTTGGACTGCGGCATCTGGGGTCAGATAGCTTTCAAATGACACCCTGGAAGTGCCGCCACTCCCCTGGGATCACCCCAAACCTGTCACCACTCACCACTGTGTCCTGGGATTCTGTGGGACTATGGTTGCTATGGAGGGGCGGGGGGAATGGCTGGAAAACTGTGGCATTGTCTCCCTGTTTTTTCAAGATGTGTGTGTGTATAAAAGATGTGTGTTTGTCCCAATAAAGGCAGTTCTTATTTCACCTGAATGCTAGTCTGTCTAGTCATTTAGGTGGGCTCCTGCCAGAATCACTTTCCTGAGCTACATAGCAGCCTGTTCCAGGCAAAGGAAGGACACTCTGGCAGAGCTACCCAGTCGGGGTAGCTGGAGTCTGCCACAGGGTGGGCCCTGAATACTGTTGCTGTCGGGCATCAGGGGTGGCTACAGGCTGTGGTCACTTGCCAGCTACATAGCTGCAGTCAGCAGGGAGGAAGCAGGACCCGTTTGGCAGAGCTACCCTGTCGAGGTAGCCGGGGTATCCGTCACAGCGGCAAAATAACACAGCGTTCTAAGACAAACACTTGCTAGCCGCCACAGTAAAATTTTGTGGATGATTCATCATGCTGTGGGACTGTGTGGCCAGTGCCAGTACTGGGAATCTTGTTAATGTTGAGGGTCGCATGGATTCCACTCAATATCAGCAGATACTTGAGTATAATGTTGAGGAATCAGTCACAAGTTGAAGTTACGCCAGAGCTGGATATTTCAACAAGACAACGACCCAAAACACTGCTCAAAATCTACTCTGACATTTATGCAGAGGAACAAGTACAATGTTCTGGAATGGCCATCCCAGTCCCCAGACCTGAATATCATTGAAAATCTGTGGTTTGATTGGAAGCGGGCTGTCCATGTTCAGCAACCATCAAACTTAACTGAACTGGAGATGTTTTACAAGGAGAAATGGTCCAAAATACCTTCATCCAGAATCCAGACACTCATTACAGGCTATAGGAGGCTCTACTAAATATTGATGCAATATTTCTGTTGGGGTTCCCAAATTTATGCACCTGTCTAATTTCGTTTTGATGCATATTGCACATTTTCTGTTAATCCAATAAACCTCATTTCACTACTGAAATATTACTGTGTCCTTCAGTTATTTGATAGATCAAAATGAAATTGCTGATCCAAACACCCAATTATTTATAAATGAAAATCATGGAAATTGTCAGGGGTGGCTAAACTTTTGCATACGACTGTATATATATGTATGCATACAATTTTAAACAACTATACTTATATTATTAAATTTGCTTCTTTCTCTTTGTATCCTTTGTTTAAGGAGCAGCAATGCACTACTGTGAGCTCAATGAACACATTGAGTGAGCCAATGATGATAGGCATATATGCACAGCCGGCAATCAGCACTGCTGCGGCTTCTGAGCCTTTTCAATAAAGGATACCAAGAGATCAAATTAGATAATAGATGCAAATTACAAATTTGTTTAAAATTGCATGATCTATCTAAAACATGAAAGTTTAATTTTGACAATATTATATTTAAAAAAAGAAGATATGTATCAAATTCAAATTTTTTGGGGGGTTGGGTGGAGGTTTGGCCCTTCTTAGATTCTTGCACCTGGGCCCTGTGGTTTCTAGTTACCCCCACTGTGTCGGCATTTAGCGATGTCGGACAGACATGATTCGCTACAGCACATCATGTCCGACCGACATTTAATAAATCTACCCCATAGTGCAGAACAAACTCACAATGTATCACTTTATATTTATATCCGTAACTGTAGGAGACCCTTTACATAAACATATATATGATATTAACTCCTGTCCTTTTTTGTATATTTGCACAAATACTGCAAGGAATGCACAACTGCTCTTCTACTCTGACATATGGTGAAAACACATAACTTTTATATATAAATAAGTAACCAGCGCCTAGGACTGATATCTGCTCACTATAATAAAGACCCCCTAATAGGTCTAAGAAACAGAACACAGAAAATAGGATATATAGGAGCGCCACTGGCTAAGATATACCACAGGAGTCAAAATATTAAAATCGAATATTTGTACAAGTATTTAATAAAATCTGCGTAGATAAAAAATAACAAAAATTGACAAAAATTAACAAAAATTAACAAATAATGAGATCAGAATATTAGACCGAACTGATGAACTCACTGGAGTACAAATCCTAGGGATAATGACCCTTTGATTCCTACTGCATGGATATAATCCAAAAATGAATTGGTGCAGCTCATATGTTTAAAAATGAGATCGTGAAACGTATGTGTCAATATAACTATAAAAATAAAAATGAGAATATGAATTCAAATATAAAAAATGAAAGGAAATATAATTGTGAAGATAAAAATCCAGTAAAGGATTAGTTTCTTAGTGAAAGACCCATGTTATGAGTCTAAAAATAAATTTCCTTTATCAAATTTGAATAGATAGTGATAAAAAAATATATATATAAGAACAAATCAAATCCTTGTGATATATAATACTCCTGTGTATAATGTGCAATCATATAATACAATCAAAAATGAGTGAGTTAATGCAATACAATCAAAAATGAGTGGGTTTAACCATTTGTAAACCTAAAGCTCAACTAAGCTGGTACCAGCTATAATTCAATTAGCTTTGGGACACACCGGTCCGTTCTGATAATAAAACTTTCCAATAATTGATATATATCTGGTTATAAAATCATATCGTGTGACAATTTATGAAACAATCAAATAATAAACAGTTAAAACATTTATGTCATCATTATAAAAAATTGAATGAAAGAAGAATAATAATATAAAAAACGGATGAAAAAATGTCCAAAATCTATCAAATCCTGATGAAATGTAAGTAGTAATTTCTTCCTTAAAAGTCTAATTTGAGTAAAGTCCTTGAGTATATTGAAGTCCAAAGTCCTAATCCTTAGATAGAGGTATACATAAAAAACCTAAAAAGAAAAAAGAAAAAAGTGCACTAAACAAATGTGCTTCTAGGGTATGGACTATTGAAAATAGTCTTACCATTCAAAGCCCGGTCCTGGATATGATTAGCCTCTCAATCTTAGTTTTTCGGATAGTCGTCTACGCGTGTATTTAAGTTTATCATATATGAGATACAGAATAATACAACAAGAAATAGAGTTATTATTGTCATGGAAATAAATGAACATGATAAACATTGTAAGTCCTGGATATATTAGCCCGATATCAGTCAAAATTTGCCCTTTTCCAAAATGGTTTCTTTAAACCGGAAGAACCGCACATATTGATATCCGGTCTAGCCGAAAATTTGTTGTTCCTTCTTGCCAGTTCGCAAAATGGTTCCGCGAAACCGGAAGTGGTAAAAAACCGGAAGTACCAAACACATAGACATCCGGTTGTTTAGCGGAAGTGTGGTATAGTGGTAACAAACAAACTGGCAATATCGGACTCAATTTTTGGCGGGATTTTCTTGGCGCAATTTTTTTGGCGCAATTGTGAAAAACGCCCAATACAAAAATATAAAAGGTTAGCACTGATTAAGCCTCCACATGTCTTGAAAAGGCCCCATTTAGAGGGCCGAAACGCGTAGACAACTATCCGAAAAACTAAGATTGAGAGGCTAATCATATCCAGGACCGGGCTTTGAATGGTAAGACTATTTTCAATAGTCCATACCCTAGAAGCACATTTGTTTAGTGCACTTTTTTCTTTTTTCTTTTTTCTTTTTAGGTTTTTATATGTATACCTCTATCTAAGGATTAGGACTTTGGACTTCAATATACTCAAGGACTTTACTCAAATTAGACTTTTAAGGAAGAAATTACTACTTACATTTCATCAGGATTTGATAGATTTTGGACATTTTTTCATCCGTTTTTTATATTATTATTCTTCTTTCATTCAATTTTTTATAATGATGACATAAATGTTTTAACTGTTTATTATTTGATTGTTTCATAAATTGTCACACGATATGATTTTATAACCAGATATATATCAATTATTGGAAAGTTTTATTATCAGAACGGACCGGTGTGTCCCAAAGCTAATTGAATTATAGCTGGTACCAGCTTAGTTGAGCTTTAGGTTTACAAATGGTTAAACCCACTCATTTTTGATTGTATTGCATTAACTCACTCATTTTTGATTGTATTATATTATTGCACATTATACACAGGAGTATTATATATCACAAGGATTTGATTTGTTCTTATATATATATATATTTTATCACTATCTATTCAAATTTGATAAAGGAAATTTATTTTTAGACTCATAACATGGGTCTTTCACTAAGAAACTAATCCTTTACTGGATTTTTATCTTCACAATTATATTTCCTTTCATTTTTTATATTTGAATTCATATTCTCATTTTTATTTTTATAGTTATATTGACACATACGTTTCACGATCTCATTTTTAAACATATGAGCTGCACCAATTCATTTTTGGATTATATCCATGCAGTAGGAATCAAAGGGTCATTATCCCTAGGATTTGTACTCCAGTGAGTTCATCAGTTCGGTCTAATATTCTGATCTCATTATTTGTTAATTTTTGTTAATTTTTGTCAATTTTTGTTGTTATTTGTTATTTTTTATCTACGCAGATTTTATTAAATACTTGTACAAATATTCGATTTTAATATTTTGACTCCTGTGGTATATCTTAGCCAGTGGCGCTATATATCCTATTTTCTGAAAACACATAACTTGACCACTTTGATTTATGCTTTCATAAAGTGATTAATAAACAGGAAGGGGCAAACTTACTTACATTATTTTCTCTGAAAAAGTAGATGAAACGTTCTTTTTTGTCAAAGAAAGCTGCATCCAGTGGACTTGGAACTCCAGGGAATGCATCCTTAATAAGTTGTGGATATTTGTTTCTTCTCCAGTCTTCTGTAAATGCCATGTCTTTCTCAGGGTCATAACGCCAAACTTGGCTACCTTTTAAAATTGTAGAGAAATCAATTTAGGTTTACGTTGATAAATTAACAATACATTTATATCATTTTTTTTCATGTTTTAACCAAAGGTTTTGATTTTAACACATTCTGAAAAATACTTAGGTCTTTTTAGCCTCTTGAAAAAAAAGGTTAAAGAAACATTCGGCTAGATTACGAGTTTTGCGTTATGAGTAAAAAAGCAGCTACTGCTGCTATTACGAGTCTTGTAGGTACAGCTGTCCCGCACACTTTTTTGGCCGTACTGCAAATTAACTTACGCAATTTTTGTAAAGTCTTTTTTCAATGGGAATTCCATAGCACCGGTATTACAATCTTTTCTTTTTTTAGGCCAAAAAGTGAGCGGTACAGCCTATCCCGCAAGATTTGTAACGTATTCTAAAGTCAGTAGTTATGAGTTTTACACTACAAAGCTGTAGCATGCCATAAAACTCATAATTAAAGTGCTAAAAAGTACACTAACGACCATAAACTACCTATTAACCCCTAAACCGAGGCCCTCCCGCATAGCAAACACTAAAATAAAATTATTAACCCCTAATCTGCCGCTCCCGACATTGACACCACTAGAATAAACATATTAACCCCTAAACCGCCGCACTCCGGCATCGCAAACACTAGTTAAATATTATTAACCACTAATCTGCCATCTCTAACATCGCCGCCACCTACCTAAATTTATTAACCCCTAATCTGCCGCCCCCAACGTCGCCGCCACTATACTATATTTATTAACCCCTAAACCTAAGCCTAACCCTAACACCCCCTAACTTAAATATAATTAAAATAAATCTAAAGAAAACCTACTATTAATAACTAAATAATTCCTATTTAAAACTAAATACCTGTAAAATAAACCCTAAGCTAGCTACAATATAACTAATAGTTACATTGTAGCTAGCTTAGGTGTTATTTTTATTTTATAGGCAAGTTTGTATTTATTTAGAATAGTTACTAAATTGTTATTAACTATTTAATAACTACCTAGCTAAAATAAATACAAATTTACCTGTAAAATAAAACCTAACATGTCTTACAATAAAACCTAACCTTACACTACAATTAAATAAATAACCTAAATTAAATACAATTAACTAAATTAAATACAAATACCTAAATTACAAAAAACCCCACTAAATTACACAAAATAAAAAACAAATTACAAGATATTTAAACTAATTACACCTAATCTAATAGCCCTATCAAAATAAAAAAGCCCCCCAAAATAAAAAAACAACCCTAGCCTAAACTACCAATAGCCCTTAAAAGGGCCTTTTGCGGGGCATTGCCCCAAAGAAATCAGCTCTTTTACCTGTAAAAAAATACAAACAAACCCCAACAGTAAAACCCACCACCCACACAACCAACCCCCCAAATAAAATACTAACTAAAAAAACTAAGCTCCCCATTGCCCTGAAAAGGGCATTTGGATGGGTATTGCCCTTAAAAGGGCATTTAGCTCTATTGCAGCCCTAACCTAAAAATGATACCACCCAATAAACCCTTAAAAAAACCTAACACTAACCCCTGAAGATCCACTTACAGTTTTGAAGAACCGACATCCATCTTCAACGAAGCCGGGAGAAGTCCTCAGCGAAGCGGCAAGAAGTGCTCAACGAAGCAGGGAGAAGTCTTCATCCAAGCCGGGAAAAGTGGTCCTCCAGATGGGCAGAGGTCTTCATCCAGACGGCATCTTCTATCTTCATCCAGACGGCATCTTCTATCTTCATCCATCCGGCGCTGAGCGGCTCCATCTTCAAGACATGGCGTGGAGCATCCTCTTCTTCTGACGACTACCCGACGAATGAAGGTTTCTTTAAGTGACTTCATCCA